>NC_049182.1:15334166-15637196 GCF_009769625.2 Cygnus olor | reverse complement strand
AATATTACTTTTTCTTGGTAGAGGAGCTTTTTACATCTGTATTCCAACAGAGTAGCCTGTAAGCCTGGAAGTGCAACACTTCTCCTTAAACTAGGCTGAATTAACACTAGGGAGTCCAGAGTTTTTCATTTATGAAGGAACTTAAAGTTTGTGGAAAATGCTAAAGAAAATGCTCTGGACAATGGAGTTCTTTGTATATGGGGAAAAGTTAAAGTAATGTGCAAACTTCGTTTCCCGACACCATAGGCTATCAAAGATAAGCTGGTTGCCTGTGGCTAACTCTGAAGCAGAGCTGACAGCTCTGCCTCTTTCATCAAAGTCTCACTTACAGGCATGCTAAATGAGCAAGACATGTCTGATTGACCATCTCGTTTTATCAGTTTCAATAAGCACCTTTTTTTGGCAACCTTTTGTCACAGCAGACACAGATTAGATTAGAACGAGCAATGTAACAGGAGGAAGAACTTCACGTTTCTAATCCTCTGAGTCACACAGTGACACTTAACTATTCTGTAATTCAGAAAAAGTCCCTCCCTAGAAAAAAAGAAAAAAAAAGAAAAAAGAGAGAATGTGAAAATAATTCAGATTTAAAAAAAAAACTGCAAGAATAAAGAAAGACTGAAGAACTCCAGCTGAACCTGTGCCCTTCGGATGCCCCTCCAGGACTTACTGCTATAACAAATCTGAGCGATTCAGTCCCCTGCTGCTGCGAACCCTTGCAGGTACCAGACACAGCAGGCAAGTCAGGCTGGAATCTCAGTCATAACTCTGAATTTCCTGTCTTTGCCTGGTGAACATCACCACCTTAGCATTATTTAAAAGGTAATTTTCTTGTCTAAGGCTACAGAAACTTGAGAGTTAAACTGCTTGGCATTTCATACGCAGAGAGCTTTGGCTTAAGTTTCTTTTTTTAAAAGAGTAAAGATTTGACAAGTTTGGCAGCAGAGTTTGTATATGAATATATTTCCCTTGGGAAGAGAATATACAGAAGATATAATTTCTTTTACAGGCCACACAACAGAAAAATCTAAGGAGGCCTCTCATGAAAATGTTTTTGACATCTACTTCCTTGCAGCCTATAATCTAATGCAACGTTTTCCCATCTTGAGGAGCACAACTTACATGCATGCAAGAGATTTCCCACCGTAAAAAAAAAATCTCAAAATCCTTTTTTTTATTTTCCCCTTCATGGACTGTTCCATCCCCACTCCACACTTCTCTAAAACATGCTAAAGCCCCACACTCCTGTTCTGCAGAGCAGGAAGGGACAAGGATGCCTTAGTGGACTGGCTGTATTGAAACATGGTGAGGAACTAGAGCAGTGCATAAGCTGAACATTCAATTTTATGAATAAAGATTTTGACGAGATATGGTTTTAAGGGTCTTTTATTAGACCAACCCAAGCTATATAAATAACTATAAAAGCAGAAATCTTCCCTAAAAAGCCCCAAACGTTGTTAAGCAACATAACCACTCCTGCTGTTTTGTAAAGGATCTCAAAAACTGCGTCCATTTGGAACCAAAATAAAGCCCCTGAAAATGTGAGCTTCATGAGAAAAATTCAACAGTAGCTTTTATTTCAGCTCATTCAAAGCATTTTTTTTTT
Organism: Cygnus olor; assembly: GCF_009769625.2. Lineage (NCBI taxonomy): Eukaryota > Metazoa > Chordata > Aves > Anseriformes > Anatidae > Cygnus > Cygnus olor. The sequence continues at coordinate 15,635,590 of NC_049182.1, read as the reverse complement.
TTTTTTACTTTCTACCATGGAAGAAAACACAAATGCTGAATAAAAACCTGAACCAAAATAAAAACTGAAGCCTTTTATTCCAGTATTACAGATATTATGAAATGTTTTACTAGCACATTTTTAGTGTCAGCCGGGTTTTGCAAAATGAATACTGAGTGACAGATAACACAATACAGTTTTGCTTTGGTACAAGCTGGCCAAAGCCATTTAACCAGTATTACATGAGGGTGACCTGAAGGGAAACTGAACTATAGAGCAACAGTCCATTATTTCTCTTGAACAAAACCTGAACTTTTACTCCAAAAATTGCTGGGCTTGTTAAGACCTGAATCAAGAAGAGGACTATCAGATCACCAGTGCTGAGTAGTGGTCTCACAAAAATCTAGAGTGCCGTTCTGTCAAGCACCGTGACCATTTGCACATGCTACGGTCTGCAGAACCTCTGCATCCCACCCTCATGCACTAACGTGACCCATGCACATGTCTGTACCCGGAGGACATCCTCTGCTGCTCTGCTCTGGGTCTCATTGCAGCTGCTCAAACAGAGCTCCAGATGGCCTCATGGAAACATGCGGCCACGTCTTGTGTTCCAGTGGTATGGTGGAAAGCCTTGGGCTGTTATTTGTAACAGAGCCCAACAGTGTCCCTTTCACCACTATCAATGCACACTTTTCCATTGTAATATCATCAGTTTGCTTCTGCTTCCAGTGTGTGCTGGAGCTGTTTCTGGAGTGGGGCAGAGGAGGAATTTTCTTGAGGGTTGGCAAGCCCAGAGACAGAGAAGCTTTGGGGTACTTCTCCCTTTTTCTTCTTCACCATTCATCCCACCCCCACCCACAGGGCAAGAGGGAAGCTATTCTGTGCCTCATTCCCAGATGAGGGGTTTGGGGAATCAAGAAGCCACAGTGCTCTGCTGGAAATATGAAGGTGTTGTGCCTTTGGCTGGGGAGGAGGATGGGGTTAGTAGTATCTGACTGCACTGAAGTCCTGTCAGTCACCCAAACTTTCACCTGGCCCTTTCTATTTTGAAGAAATTGTATTTTCTGACATAAGATGATATGGGTTTGCTGACCTGGTTAACAAACAGTCAACCTCAGCTGGAATAGTCCTAATCACAGCTGAAACCAAACTGGAACTGAACTACAAAAATGTACTGGTTTGACTCCCTGCTTACCCCATTTATAAACCATGCACTTGTGTGTCTCCCTCCAGCTGTCCCTCCCTCCGTCCTTCACTGAGAGAAGCTATATATAGGAGAATACACAGCAGCAGCCTGAGTAATGCACACATGCTCTTAGAAGTGAGGCTTTCATATGTGCAACTGAAACAACATCATGGTGTGCTCTTGCACATATTTTGTGCAAGAAATAGCATGAATTCTGAGGACCTAATCAGTGAAAATTTGAGGAACGATTTTCTAAAAAAATTTCTAGCAACTTTAATGATAACTAGTAGCCAAAGCCTCAAACTCATACTTAGTTGTAAAAAAAAATAGGACTTGTAGGAGCACTTATCTCCCAACAGCTGCATGAAAAAAAATCTAAATTCCTCTTGGAGTCTCCCCATCTATGTTACATCTTTCTTATGTGGGAAAACTGAAACCCATAATATCCAGCTGTAAAGGTTATTCTCTTTGCAAGCATTATGCCTAAAAAGATGTGGCAATCTCTCCACATTTTTTAATTGTTTCTTTAAAGCCTGTTTGTCTACAAGATTCAGTATGAAAACATTTTGCATCTGGTTGTCAAGCAACAGATGCTTATTTTACAAATACAAAAAAGGGTATGCGTGCGTTTGAAATGCCCCAAGGAAAATTAGCATACAGATAACACAATGCAGATCAGGGAGACCGCTCAAAATAACTCAGAGTATGTCCCATTATGAGAAAATAAGGAGGCCTGTTTCAAAGAAAACAATATGTCACCAATGAAACCAGATTAAATTTTTTGTCTGGCAGATAGAACTGTCATGTGCAGCAGCTTTTACAAAGTAGTCATTACAGTTCGTTAATGTAAAGTAGAAACATTTATTTTATCATCTCATTTTAAATGAACTTTGTGTTATTACCTGAATCCATCCTTATTTGCCTCGGTGAGGTGGCAGGTCCCTCCATTCTGACATGGATTTTGAATGCAAGAATTAATGGGCACACTGCAGTCCCGACCCTATTTGGGAAAATTCAAAAGAAAGAAAGGTTAGTAAGATTCATGCCATCTGAATCAATACCTATAGCTCCCTCACCCTATTTGTGAGGCTACTTACAGTACGGCTATGGTCTTCAGAAGCATCACATCACCTAATGTTTTTTATTGATGGCAGATACCTTCATCACTTAAATGAGAATTTGGACAGGGCGATTATTCTAATCAATGGGACGGGTGGGTATCTTGGTGTCATTTGAGTTTCAAGATATTGGTTAACTCTCTCATTTTATTGTTTTAAGGAAACAGCTGGTTTTATCGATACTCTAGCACACTTTAATCCCCACTGATAGTTACACTGGAAAGAATGAATCATGACCAAAGGTAGGCAGAAGGCCATGCACAGTCAGCTAAGACCACAGAGTCAGCACTCATTCAACTGCATTTACCAGGTACTCAGTTAAAAAAAACGTAACAGTGCACCATACTCATTACTGGACATTGTCAAAACTTAAAGGAGAAAATCCATTTTATCCTGGGAGCTGAGTTTGAGTTTCTCTATGGAACACACCGAATCCTGTTTGATATCATTTTTCAATCAGTTCCTTCTTAAAGATTGCCCTAAAATATACATCAGTTCCAACTGAACTTCACTAGCTTGGACAACCTTCACTGTTACCAACTGAATTTTTATTGACTCTTCAAGGCATAGACATCTTTCTCTGATCATTATATTCTACTGATTAGAAAAAGCTATTTGTAAAATTGGCAAAAACACCAAAGAGGGTGTTCTCTCCCTTCAGTTACTGTCTCAGTAAGGTGGAATAAAGACAACTGAAAGTCTGACAGTAGTCAAGGGATCTGTGCAATCAAAACAAGTTCAAGAGATTTCTCTATTCTTCTTATCGAAGATCCTATTAGCAGTGGCCTTCTGCCAGCTCATCTACTGGAAAGCTGATACATGACTGCAATCAAGATGAGAAAAATATCTCAGGAGAAACATTAATTCAGTCAAAGTTGCTGGGATTTTTGGCTTTGGTTTAAAAAACATTATTATTGTACTTGAGAAGAATAACAACAGTGCATCTATTTGGAAATCTCTAAACAAAGAGGGCAGATTCCAGCCCATGACACCAATTCATAACAGCTGTAACCTTTGTGTATTAGTTTTAAACATCGTCCTACCTCTGCCAACTCTCCTTGCTGACAACACTCATCAGAAGTCATTCCTTTCTCCACTGGCTTTGCAACACTTTAGATAGCTGGTGTGATGTACCAGGGTGGGGAACACTCAACAGACATTTATGTAGCCTCATTTTTTTAAGATTGCTGTGTTGTGGAAATGGAGCATCTTGATGCTTCAGCTATATACTGCACCTGAGAGCATCACCTGTTACTTGTTTTTCCATCTAGCTTTGAGGCTTTGCTGCTCTCACTTAAGATATGTTACATTAGAATTAAGAATGGGCTTTGAGAAGCCTAACACTGTACTTGGCAGATACCTGACAGTGATTAGCTTGTCTCAGGATGGCTACAGTGGGGTCTCAGGACGGTTATACAGTGGGGTATAGAAAAGGACTACTAAAATGTCCAAGGAGATGGAGCAACTACTTTAGAAGAATAGACTAAGACTTCGTAGTCTGGAGAAAAGAGAGCTAATGGGGGTGATATAATTGGTGTTTACAAAATCATGGAGGTGGTAAATGCAGAATTTGTTACTCATCATTTCCCTCAGCAGAAGAGGAACAGTTACTGATACTAGAAGATGAGCTTAATACAGATAAAAGAAAATACTTTTGCCAAAGTATAAGCTTCTGGGACTTTTTTCTTCCCAGAGGAGGTTGTGAAGTCATATAGTTTAGGAGCCATTAGGCAAATTCATGGACAACAGAGTCAAGACAGATATGAAAGGCAATAGGCAGACATCAGCATTCCTAGTTGGATGATGGTGGGTGCTGGGAGAACCAGAGAGGAGTGCTGACCAGGCTTGTGTCCTTTCCTTTAAAAGTAAACGCTGCTGCCTGCAGTACAGACAGAGTGCTGTGGTAGATGCACTACAGACCTCGCATGGCTTTTCTCATGCTTTTATGTCAAAGTTACTTGAAAGGCTTACTTGGCTCTCAACAAGGAAAATGTTCCTTAGCTTCTTTCAGAAGTCCCTGAACCAAAAGTACTTGATTTTGTGCATTATCAGGGAATAGATCTCTCATGAAAACCACACTAGGATAAATTTGATCAATTTGTCAATGGCTGCATATCTGTTTGGGAAATCTTGCCTACTTCTTTGTAGAAGTTTTGCCTACTTCTTTGTAGAACAAATAGGCTGGTCACATCGTTCAAATGGTTCATCACTGACCACTTCTCGCTTACATCCTACATTGACCAGAAGAAATTCTTGCGCAGCTCTTCACAGGTGTCCCCATTTCCGATGACGTGCCCAGCCCAGAGGTGGCAAGCCAGTAGGAAAGGGACTGTGCTGGTTCTGCGACTGCTCAAGCTCCGCACATGCTTTTAGTACTGTATAAATAATTGTAGCAATCTTAATTTGTCTCTGGAGTGTTCATCTTGAAATTGGTGCAGTCTCAATAAGCCTTATTAAATGCAACAACAACAACAAAAACCCCACCACCCCTCAGCAGCCTATAAGTGGGATCTTCCTACAGAGTTCATTTGACCAGGTCTGCCCACTCATGGTGCTAGGCTCTCACCTTCACATCATACATTTCAGTCCGCCAAATACTACCAAAGTCTTCAGTATTTTGTTGGACAGGATATACTGCCATCGTACTGTGAGAAATACTGAGACACACAGTAATTATACGTTCATCCAATATCGCAGAGGAGCTTTATTACAGGAATAGGAGATGAAATGCTATTTCCTGAGGCTGTGGCAGTCACCACTGCCTCCCAGCACTCCCCAGAGAGAGGCAGATGCTTTGTATTTTTAGATTTGTGCAAATACAAGGCAACACGGACATCCTTCTTCCCTGGTCCAATAAGAAGGGAAACATTTCCAAACAACAACAGAAATACCTGGCTCACTGTGAGTTCATTCCCCCAGCACAGCAGTGCAGGCAGCATGCAAGGTCCTCACCCAAGACCTGGCGGAGAGAGTTTGTGCTTCATCCATACTGCGTTTGCCAAACAGCCCGTGCTTCTCCACTTGAAATCCTGAGCCCCCTAATGTCTCTGGGAAGAGCTGGGAAACTGCCGAGGGAAGCTCATGCAGGTTTTATTTTGGCACCATGCGGTCTGCAGCACTTTGCAGACGCAAGTTACACAGCATTAACTCTAATCTGCCTACCCTTCTGCAACGCTGCCTGGGCTCTGTCCATCTGTGTTGTGAATCCTGTGTGCCTACCATGTTATCCTAGCGGAGCTGGAAGATGCCACCTCTTATACTTCTCAGATCACAAGTGCTTTTCCCGTGTCCCTGAAGAACAACCATTTTATAGATACTTCACTAACATCAGTTACTTCTGTTTCATACGAACTCCTCATCCCTGTATCATTACCATATAAAATTCTTTGAAGCCAAGCAGAGCAAGATACAAAGCAGAAACCACAGCATTTTTTTTCCCCGAAGGTTTTTATCACAGTTGAACACTATAAACAGTCCCATCACTTCTATGCTAATTATTCAGATTATCTTGAATGTTCTTGTAAAAATTTAATAAAGATAAATGTTCAAATGAGAGCAAGGCATTTTCAGTCTCTCATTGGCACATGCAATTGCTCATGACTTAGACTTTGCTTTCATTTCTTTGCTGAACGTGGCTGAATTATTGGCTTCTTGGGCCTCAGGCACCATGGAAACCAAAGAGTACGTGCTGCTGAATCAGACAATTACAACACTAAGTTGCTATGTGGCTTTAGGAAAACCAGAGTCTCTCTGACTCAGTTTACTCATTTTAATAAATGGGCAACCACCACCTATTCCCTCTCTAAGGATTATCTTCTCTTAGTTGACGTTATTGGTAGCACATGGAGAGTCCACACAACACGTACAATTTCTCTAGCACAGAAGACTGAAAACCAAAGAATTCTGAGAGCAGAGAAGCTGCAGAAAATATTGCTACTAATAAATCTATAGCAAAGCAAGGCCATTTTATTCCCGTATAAGAATGCCACTACCCAGAAAAGCCTAAAGACATTCTAGAAACATCTTTCAAATGAATAATGCAATTCTCTAGTCTCAATTTACAGAAAGACTATTCTTACTGGAAAAATGGAATTGCTGTCAACATCAGTAAAATTAATTTATCTGTGCATTGGGAAAAAAAATCTTTGAATTGCATTCCCCAGAAAGAACTATTCTTACAAAGGAGAATATTGTATATTTGCTTCAAGACTAAAGAGCCTTTTAATGAAGTCTGAATCAGGAGAAGAGGTGCAGACTTTGTTTCAAGGACAGGCAAGAAAACACGACTGTCTCAGCAATTCACAGAAAGAGGATGAAGGTCCCTCTGTGTACGATATTTTATTTCTATTAAGCTGTAATAAATTTTTCTTTAGTCTGATAGGAAAGCATCAGATCCAAAATATGTTTATATAATTTCTCTCATTTTCTGGAGAAGAGGAAAGGATTAGGTGTTGAAACACAGAATTTCTGCAACTAATCAGGAGACATATAAGTTCAGATTCCAGCTGACTCTTTAAATCTGAAGTACCTCAACTGGTCCAGATTTTAGCTGAGCTAATCCAACTCCAGATTTTCAGTCAATGAGAACAGAGACTGTCCGCCATGCTTGGAAAGTGTCAGTTCTTCCTTTATACTCAACAGCAATTAACCACACTGGGCACTAGTGCATATACAAGCTGTTGCTCACTACTGCTGTGCCAAATGCTGGCCTTTACAAGTATCCAGCACTGGAAAACATGACATCATGATTAGCAAAACACACAAGAACAAGCAACAAAAACTAATATTGACCTCAGCAGAAAGAACAAAGGATAATGTGATTAAAAAGCATCCATTTGCTTTGATACTATTTCAGCCACCACAATGTTTTTTTTTTTTTTTTAATTAATTTTCACAAATAACAACATTGTCTGTGGAGACTGAAATCTTCATTCAGGATCACATGGCAGAGAGCTGACCTGCGTTCACTTTATTGTGATCCTTCCCTGGTTTCTAGCGGCTGCAGGCACAGCTAAGAGATGGCAGCATGGAGCATACCACAGCCACAGGGCAGCAACCTGGAACAGAAAGCTCTCACCTCTGGCTGCAGCGCAAACACGATGCAGCCACTGATGGAGACACCTGCAAACAGCAGAAATCTCTCTGACTTCAGTGGTCTGCAAACAGGGAGACCTTCCAGCTGATTACAGCCTTGTTCAATGACTTCAGTGTTTTAAATCATGCTGGAAAATGAACTATAGAAGAAAAAAACACTAATGTTTATTTAAGTTGTTAACGATATGTAATGTGTTCACAATAAATTTTATTTAGATGATATATGCAGAGAACAGATGGTAGTGTTCGTGTGTTTAGTAAAAATACTAGACCAAGACAAATAAAGCTGATAGAGATTTTAAATTAAGAAGTAGGAAATTTTCATAAACAACTTAATTACCATGCTCTAAATACAGCTAAATATTTTAGGAAAATCAGAAAAAAGTTACCGGCTACAAAGATACCGTATTGCAAACCTAGTCCTTTACATTCCTAATAGTGGAAGTAATGCATCCACACCCAACATGAATATACTAGTCTTATTAGTGTCCTGGACAGGAGATAATAAACAATCATTAATTGAAGGGAAAAGACAGAGTAAATGTACTTCATGAGATGCATGAAAGAAAATTCACAGAAAGATAAACAGATGTACACTGTTTTCTATGACTGCACTCAGGAATGCTATTCAAGCTTAACGTATCTGCCAGCTTTACATTTTTAAACTCCTAATATTGTGAAATTAAGAAACACTTACAAACACAGACGTAGCTTCATTCTGCTTCCACAGAGCTTTAGAAGTGTTTTATTAAACAATTTATTGACTTAGATTGATTGCTTGAGTGTTAAAACTACATCTGCATGTGCCAGTGGGATTTGTTCATACATTCAGACCTACAAAGGTTTAATAAGTAGAGTAAGGAACTAAATGTGGTGTGTAAACAAGTCATGATTCCTGGTGCTTCATATAAAAGAATGAGAAAAGATGGGATGAGAGGAGAGGGGAAAAAACAACCAGAAACAACAGAATACACAGAAACAACAGAATTCAGTTTAAAATCTTGAATGGCTTTTTGACGTGAGTTTTGCTTCTTTCGTGCTTAGGAAAGTGAGAACTATGATCCAAGGTTTTCCTCAAGTTACGGCATTCAGCTGTATAATAAGGTATAAACTGATGCTACAGTCTTTTACCTAGTGGTATTTTTAACAGCACCTTCTTTCTCCATTTGAGACCTTTATCCCCCTGTCATAAATGGTCAGAATTGGACAGTAAACTGAAATATTCCCAGGGCAGGAAGGGAAAGAGATGTTTTACACAAAGTTCGATCTTGTAAATCTCAATTCCACTAGAAAATTAAGCTAGGAAATAAGACTAAGTACTCAGCAGTTTCCCTGTAATAAATATATTGACAAACTATAAATGCAAAGGAGAAACAGAATGAATTGTGTAATTAACCAAGGAAACATGATGCCATGAATTCAGCTACACAGCAAATACGCCCTGCTACGAGCTTCATAAGAAAAATTCTCTCATTAAGTTCTGTTCATGATTGTGTAGTTCAGAGCCTTTCATTGTAAAGAAACTCAGTATTTGGTACGTCAAGATTTTTAAAAGGAAAAGTTTTAAGTGTACTGCAAATCGTAAAGCAAGTCATGAATGCTAACGTGCCATCTTACACTAATTGCAGCACGAAGGACTTGGACACCTTAGCGATCGTTGTAAACAAAGCTACTCAGCTCTGTGAAGGGAATACTTAGATATCAAATAATTAGAGATGCTGCAAACTGAGTGAAGGATTAAGCTAACTTTAAAAAATAAAAATTAATCTAAAATCTCTTACAGGAAGGACTAAGAAATATATTACTGGGAATCAGCCTACCGTCATTTTACCAATGAAACCATTTACAACTGATTTCCTAATTGATTGCACTGGTACAAAGATATAAGTAGACAACTTACAACTGGTATCTATACAGTGGTCTAAAGCTCTTCAGTAGATACAGGTGGTACTGTTTCCTTATTTATGCTCTTTCTAGCCATGGATGCAATGGCTAAGCCTCAGTCTGGAAAAGATGCAGATGACGCTCGTTGACAAGGTCAAACAAATACAAGAACTGGCAGGGTGTATGTTAGATCCATCTGCTTAGGCATATATACAAATTATTTGGCAAGGCAAGGATAATATCACAGTAATTTTGGATCAGACCACTTTTAGATTGCCAGGTGGAAGCAGAAAGATTTTGATCATCTGTTGTTTGCAAAGCGGTCGTGACTCCCTCTTCTAACACACACCTTGCTACAGACATCCATGCCTTGGATGCCTCTAGGTGAGGATACTCACAGTGGTTAGGTTATGAATTAACTACTTCTCTTTAGTCATCTGTCCCAACAGAGTAATAAAAGTGCACCTTCTGATGACTGCTGCTTACAAGCCAGTTAATTTAACTTGAAAAAATAATTCATTTAATGCATTTCTGGTTTTGAAAAAAAGATTTAAAATAAATATGAATTTACTTAGACAATTTTTTGTTGTTGTTGTTGTTGTTGTTCAGTATTGCTTTTATACAGCTGTACTTACACTTTGACACCGAAGCAGAACAAGAAAATCCACCCACTGCTCACAAACATCATGAGAAATACTATTTGCTAAATGGCATTGATGTTGGATTATGAAAAGAAGATAAACTGTTATTGATTTTGTTGCTGCACCTCTCCCCCCTACCATTTGGCTGATTTAACTGTCTCTGAAAACTTTCACAGCATTAGTGTCTGAAGTAAAAACACAGATAACAGTTATTTATATCCCATCATCTTCGGCACTGTATAGCTAGTTGTCTTCTGTGTCAGTCTAGCTACATCTGGCACCTGATTAAACAATAATTGGGCATGGCAGGAGCACTTCTTAGTGACTTCCTTGTCCTTGTTAATAAATCACAATTGTCAATTTACAGCAAATTAGGAGAACTCTGCTCTCTTAAGCCTCATTTTATTTAAATCACAAAGATTTATGATCCTCCAGAGTATAATATACCTTCCATTACCTCCGTAGCTAGTAATCAAGAATATGCCTGTCAAAGTCAAAATGCAAGGATTCATCATATTATTTTTTAAAAACCCTGGTTCTTCTCTGATGACTACAAATTTTAATTCTCTATGGATATCAGAGGTTTATTTTGCAATTATATTCATTATGTTGTAAATTCTGATTGTCCTTCTAAACCTCTCCTTACATGAGCACTTTGGGTTTCAATGGTCTTTTGGGCTTTTAATCGATGACAAAAGATATGTCAGTAATCTATCACAGAGTTGATTCGCATTGTACATAAGTGAACCTAGTCCAGAGGTGTAAAACTGGATGAGGCACATGCTCTAAAGTTTCCAAGGACACTAGATCAACTGGCTGATGCAGATCACTGTGTGAATGCGTTGGAGATGGAGAAGAAAATGAGTGACATTGAAAATAGTTGATTTTGCCCAGGGTTGTGCCCCGTACATAAAATCCAATCAAAAATATTTGATATAAAAAAAGACATTGAATGTTTTATATTTAGTCTCTAATTCAGCCAATGCTCATGAACAAGAACAATGTTTTGAGTACCCTCCAAACACTAAGGGGCCTATGTCTTTTAAAATACATGCTGCAATGACAACAAAATCTTCCCCCTCAGGCTATCAAAAGCTAGTGACTCTTTTATTAACATGAACATTGCAGAGAGAGTTATAAAGACTGGATGTTGGTACAGAAAACACAATTCCTAATAATAAGAAATAGGAAATAAAAGCAAATATAGTAATTGTATTTTAAACTTATTACTTCAAGCTATGGATCTATTCTTAACACTTAAGTAATTGAACAGAGTCCGCATGAGAGAGGAGGGACACATCACATGCAAGACCTAATAAAAGCTGCAATGAAGCAGGGCTTACATGATAAGAAAACCTCTCCAAAGCACACATTACATTTCTGAAATAAATAGAGTTAAAGATGCTGGAAGAATCTCTCAGAATAAGCCTTTGCTGGCACATGCCTGTCTGTTAAAGATGCAGGGTTTTGGTGTGGGACAGTTCTGTACTGTTAAGAGGTCTCTTACTGAAATTTATGCTATATCAACAAAAATGCCTTTGTAATCTGTTTTGCTCGGGGAAGCTGTGTGAAGCTTCCCGTACAGGGCTTGCCCATTCAGAGATACCAGCAATTCTTTCTGGCATAAGCCAAGCCTAATTTGATAGTGGATTGAACTGTGACAGGTAACACAGGGAAGGCAGTTTTGTTTTCTGATGCAAACAAACAAGCACATTAATTTTTCAGACTACTACAGAAATCAAACATGCCCATCATGATAATGAGCAAGAGCACTACATTTATTTCAGAGGCTCTCAGAAGTACAAGGAAGGGATTCCCAGGGGGCTGTGGAGGACGGCATCTGCCCTGCACCAGCTGTGTTGGAGCCTGACACCGGCAGAAGCCGAGAGCAGACAGCTTTGGTACAACTTTACCAGCAGTGTACGTGCACTTACACAGTGATCTACTCATTCTGTAGCTCATCTATTGTTTCTATTAATAGGAGAGAGTTTACTCTTACGCTATAAAGCGACTTTTCAGCTTAGCCTGCTTACAGCAACTTCTATTCCATCATCCCCAAAGAAGGGGGGAAAATAAGGCAACCAACCTCCCAGGACAACCTCTATTCATGTTCTTGGACAACCAAAGAAACCCAAAGGCCATATCCTTAGTACAGTCAGTGCCAAGAAAGCCTCAAGGATAACAGATGACAGACAATCACTAGAAAATCTTAACAATAAGGATTTTCAGCTGTGACCAACAACTTCAACTGATTCAATTATGTGGAAATTGTGGGATGCTGAAAATTAAAAGCTGGTTAAAGAGAACTTGATTAAGCAGAGTTATAGCAACCAGTAATCACCTGAAAGACAGATAAACCACAGAGGAAGAGGAATTATTATTTAGTGTAATAGGACTAGGCAAACATACGAACAAGAGCCTGAAATTCAGACTAAAAGCCAATAAAAACTTCTCCCGTACCCTGGGAAAAGAATGATTGGAAGCCTTGTCTCTTATGGCATTTTGCATTAGACCAGAAAAACAGAAGTAAAAAAATAAAAATAAAAATGGGAGGAATGATCCACCCTAACAAGAGAGTGAAGATGGTGGCGCCCACCAGTGGGTATGGCTCACTATTCACCTTAACCTTGCTGCTTAGCTCCTCCTGATGCAGCTCTGAACAAACATAGCAAATGCCTGAAGCTGCTCAACATCTGCTTTCTTGCTGCCCTAGCACAAATGGAAATACTTCTTCAGAGCTGGCTTTATTGTTAAGAGCCCTCATTAGGGCATGCCACAATACATTACTATGTTTTTTACAGGGCTTGTGGTGGGTGCATGCATGCCTCACCACCTTCAGCCAGCAACTGTGGCAGTAATCCCTCCTTAAGCCTTTCATTTTTATGCTCTTCTGGATGTAAATCTCCATTTTCTTTAAACCCACCATAATAGAAAGGGCAAAAAGAACGAAACACAAGTCTGACTGATGCACGGTAAGTTTTAAGGAATAAGCACACAGGAAAATACTGTGCTTTCTGCTGTTTTCTTTTGCCCTAGGAACATTATATGAAATTATAACCACCCACTGCTGACACTGGTCTTTGCCCTAAAAATCCATATATAAATACAGGTCTACTCATTTTACATGGCCACCCATTGCCTTGCATCCCTAAGGGCTTTCTGCATTATTTTACTAAGAGTGAAAAATGCTTCTTCAACACTCATTAATAAGTATTTTAAGTACAGTTAGAACAAACAAACACAAAGTAAAACACCCCAGATCACATAAACACACACTCCAAGAGAAATTATCACAGTGAGAGTTCAAGGCAAAATCACCTCACACAAGCAGCATTTTGCTGTACTGATTTCTTCATGTGAAAACTTGGCATTGCGCTCACATTCCACTGTCTTCCCAACCCTGACACTGGGAAAGGAGAGAGGCCAGGACTGTGTAACATGTGAAGACAGAGATGTTTGCTCTCCCGTCCCACGTGGATGAAGGCAGGCTGGCTTATGAGTGCCTTCCAATTTTTCCTCCTCCTGCAATTGCAACTCATGGTTTTATTGGTGCAGTGAGTGATGTATTTGGGGACTTAAATGCGTATGTTAACAGATCCAAAGAAACAAAAGCAAGGAGTTGCATTTCCAAACAGGATTAGCCTAATAAACTAGAGCCAACATGGACTCTCCTACAGCTGGCATGCATCAGTAGCCAAACCCTACACTTGGTTAGACTCATAACCCCTCCCAAATCAGCATAACAGAAACTGCCCCGCTGGAAAACACTTGCATGGCCTCAGTCTCAGAGCTGTCCAGAATAGCTGTACATGAGCAAACACTACGATATCTACATTTAAACTTGTTCTATGTTAATATTCCTAAAACAACCATTATTCTAGGGCTCCAACAGATTATTCATGTAACACTACAGAATTACATCAACAGGGTAAAATGCAAGTGCAACAAACTTTGTTTGCCCATGCTCCAAGCAAATGCAGGACCTGGTGCACCCTCATGAGTGAATGATATAGTCAGTGCAGCACCGAGTACATCTAATGGTGTTGGGTCTGTACCGATGTATCCTGCCTGTCAAGCCTGTGCTGAGCAGTCCCAGCTTCTGCTCCGCTACATCCGTGGGCACATTAGTCGTACCCATGTACAACACGTGATAGACACGAATCTCCTATATCCCACAGACACTCCTCTGCTCTGAGATTCTCCGTTTCTAACCCTGCTTCCAGGGACAAAAACCTGGCACAGGAGGTAGGGGTGAAGAAGAGCCAAATTCCTAGCAGAAGTTTGGAGCCAGCTTCCTCACTGAGTATCCTTCTGGCTTCACTATAGTGCCTCCCACCACAAGAGCCTGGCTGCAAAGCATACCGTCTCTCCAAAGCCCAAGAGCTTTACTCAGGATTTTTCCAATTGTATTTGTTCTTCTGGATGACTGGTGAAATTGCTTGAACCCTCAGGATACTGTAGCGCTCCTAGAAAAGTCAGGACACTGGCTGAACTCAATAGGGAAATGAGGAGAACTGGATAAAATTTACAGAGCAACTCCACCACAGACACATCAGCATGTATTGCCTAAAGTGTGGACCACGTGCAATACTGATTCTACCCATCTTCACTTTCCATTTCAGACAGCCGTTGGTAATACCCAAACCCAGAGATGACAAACTTACCTGCACCCCAACAGCTCAGGCTCCCATTTATCTGAGCAGCCGAAGAGGCTGTGGCAATGCCTGGGCAGGTAATGTATTTCCTATTCCAGGCTGGCAATGCTCTTTCATTTCAGACAGAACACAGAAGTATTTTTAACCCTCCTTCCCCAGTTCTCCAAACAACTGTATTTTGGAGAATGAAAATAATTCTCCTTCGTTTGTTGTTACCTCAGTTTTAAGGAAAGAGTATGAAACACACAAAAATCAGCAAAACAGAAGTATTTCCCAAAGGACATTTTCTGAATAGAGCAGTGGCAAAATACAGCATTTGTTTCACTCACTTTAGTTTTTCCTGTAGCTATTCAAGTAAATCCTTTCTCAATGGCTTATCGATTGCAAGTTTGATTGCTCTGTTGAATTCTGACACCCACAGACTTGATTTTACAGTATCAATGGGACTACACACACTGTAGGATAAATGAATTAGCACGGTACCGTTCCGTTATCTATTCAGCAGCCACCAGCTGCACACATACACACTCAGAGTGCAGGTGGCCAGCAGCATTCAAACCAGAAGAAAGCTTCATTTCTCTACTTGTAATCATACGACACTATCTAAACCACACATGTTATTCAAATAATCTTTCAAAGAATGCTATGGAGAAGAAAAAAAATTGCAGGATAATTACACCTATGTCTGTGTTTTATATGAAAACACAAGTTTCATAACATTACCAGACATTTCTTGCCAGCATTGGCGGCACCCTGGAGCTCTTGGTGTCACTGCTTTCCAGCTGCCTTAGGTGGCACTCTCACACCATCTCCCACTGTCTTTGGGGCTTTGTCCCCAAAGAAGAAGCCCAAAAGAACTGCTTCCACCATGACTTACCTATAGCAAACACATTCAACACTCATCTTAAGGAAACAGCTACAGCAAGGATAAGCTATCAGCACCTAGCCATCCCCACTCCTAAGTGAGCAAACTATTATTTCTGTCCTCATCAAACACAACCACCTGGCCCACTGGCCTTTCAGCTCAGGTGGCCCATCAGTTTACTCAAATCCATGATAAGCAGCATTACACAGTGCTAAAAGCCCATTAAGTATGGATTCAATAGGAAAAATATTTTTGTGATCACAAAAAAATAAGAGATTGGACCATCTTCAATGCAGTAATAAAAAATAAGACTATACACTTTTGCTGTCACAGTTATTGGTAGAAGTTCCTGATTCCATCAAGCACCAATCTGGCAACTGGTCACTTAAGCAGCTTTCTGCTAGCTGGCCTACTGTTTTTTTTCTGAAGGCTGAGCAATAGCAACCCCAGAGAATGGCCAGTAACTGTCTATCCCTTTTCAGGGAACATTATAAAGACTTTATCTCATTTGAATGAGCTTACATTTGGGAAAAAAAAAAGGCGGGTTTTTCACATTATTGATACACTCCTCTACACAGGATTTAAAAAAATCTACATCAAACAAGGAAAAACAAATGCTGAGAGGGCAGATTTAGGGCAATTTATCAAGGTCTGGGAAATGGCTTCCAGATGGATAGAGTTGTTTGCTGCTGGCTGGTGAGAAGGAAGCAAGGTATTGTTATTGAATTAGCATGAATCTCTGGTGGAGAACTGCGTGGTAGATAGAGTGCTCCTTTCATATGGTTTGCATTTGGACCTGTCAAATTTCATTTTTACTCAAAAACCTGTGGTAAAGATGCAGAGTTCTTTTTTTCTTATTAAATTTCCCCCAATTCTCCCCATACTGTTATCCAGTCAGTATTTTTAAACTCTGCTTTAAGTGCTATGCCTGGGTCTGTTTGCTCTTTGCCATGCTTGGATGACATCTTGGTGCTTAGAAGCATACAAGTGGTTTTGGGTTTTGCATTCACTGAATGTTACCTAAAAAAGTTTGTGAGAGAGCAGAAAGTCTGGATGCCCTATGAGATATTTAAACTGAGTCAGTTCAAGCGTTTATCAAAACCTTTCTAAGTAAAAAGATGCACACTGAGGTCTAACATATATTCGAAAGTGAGTACTAATCTAACTAGAGGATTATTGTTGATTATTCTTGATTATTCTCCCTTTGTAAACATGTCTTCTAGTAGTATAAATGCATCTGATATATGAATATTGTAGAAAAAGAAAATAAAAGGCAAAAGAAAGATATGCTCAATAACTACCATATTTCTACTCTGAATATAACCTGGATATCTCTTCCAGCAAGCATGCCTTATAGACAAAGACATACAAAGACTTATGTATTTTCCTGCTAGTTCAGAAAGCTTTTACTTTTGAGGTTATCCTAACAGTCACCCAAACCCATATGAAAAATTCAATCTAGGTTATGTTAAATATCAAATTAAAATGACCATTAGTCTATTAACCTGAGGAAATAAATAGACACAGCTTCCCTTGTCATAAAGACAAATCAGTAGTTACCAAGAAGTTAGTTTCAGTAGAATGCATTTTTGACAATGTGGTCTTTTAACATCCTGGAAGTTTCAGGTTGATATATCAATAGGTAGAAGGATTTTTAATGAGAGGAAATTACCAATGATTTTTTTCAATGATTTTCAATGATTTAAGAGAATTGCTACTATTCCTGTATTATTCCCGAGTAAGGGGGCACAAGGGTGAAACAGCAATGAGCTTTACATCTTCCCTCTTCCAGTCTTTCAGGGATCCACCACAATTACTCTCTTACCATCTGGGATGTACCCCAGGTAAATACAGAAGCGAAATCGTGATACCATCTTCTCCAACTAATTCCTAAATCCTACTTGGAATGTAAGACATGGATATTTGTGCTTACGTTCCACATGTATGTCTGGCTATGACTTTTTTTTCTGTCTATAGCTCTCATTACTCTGTTTTATGAGCATCTGCTTTAACTGACCAAGACTCTGTAAGAAATATCCAATGAGGCAAATAAAACCACAGTTTACAAGATGCAACCTACTTCTTCTTTGGTCCTAACATCTCTCCACCAGCCTGTGAACAGATCATATGCCTCATTTATTACTTATATTTGATCCCTCAGCTACTGACTACTGAGCTAGGTTTCCAGTTATATCAACTCTGAAAAAAAGTCTTGGTAGCCTTAAGCTCTAATGATGCAATATTTACCAAGGTATTTATACATCACTAATGAAGAAATTGCATTACTCAATGACACAATTTTCCAGTTTTCCAATCTGTTATCTAGAAACTGCCATTGCATGCTCACAACACTTAGCATCTACAGAATTTCATTTTCAGATCACTCTACAGACAGTACTCAGAAGTCAGAGACAGCTGAGCTAGTGGTTATCAATTATCACCTTTTTGCTAATCAGTCTATGTGAGATGGATGAAAGCTAGCAGGTAGCACATTCTGTGACAGTAGAAGAGACAGGTACTTAATTCTCATCTGAACTGCCTTTCCTTTGGCATGGCAGCCTATGAAATGGTTATCTTGATGTTGGCAGAAGAAAAGAAATGAAAACGAAGATAAAATCAACTCGCCATTTCATATAGATGTCTATGTCTATATCACAGAATCAGAGAATGCGCAAGGTTGGAGGCAACCTCTGGAAATCGCCTAGTCCAGCCCCCCTCCTCAAAGCAGGGTCAATGAGAGCAGATTGCTCAGGACGCATCTGTATAGTCATGGCACAGAGGGAAAGAAATACCTTTCCTGTTACACAGGATAAAATTTTGCAGTAGAGCACAGTTGAAAGGTCACATACAATCTGCTTGAGGAAGTGATCTGTTGAGCTCAGTTGCCTGTAAAATTGACTTCTCATGGTACAACAATTAAGAAAACAGAAGGGATGGAGAATACTTTATTGTTTTTCATGTAGTTCATTTGTAGGCATACCTTGAAGCCAAAAGGGCAAGTGCATTGATAAAACTCCACTGGATCATTGTTGCATGTCCCATTGTTCTTACACGGATTGGAGAGGCAGGGGTAACACTTGGACACAACACTGATATCTACTGGCTCTGGAAAGGCAAAACACAGTGTATTAATAGAGAACTGCATTATGAAATTAATACTTCCTGTACTCTCATATACATTTTTTTTCTTAATGCAGTATTTACCCTGTGTTGGCAAAAATGCACATGCTGTGGGTGCAACTTTACACAACACTGAGGGATTCCCAGGGATTATGGAGATTTTAAGTACTTAAATCAAGTGCTGGGCAAGTCTCAGTGATGCTTATATTCTCCTGCACATGCGAACATCAGCTCTGAAAAAAATATGTTGGGATCTCCAGAGAATGGGCTTATATATAGATATACTTATATATGGCTTATAGCAATTTGTCCTCTCAGTGCTGGAAATTCTGCAACAGCAACCCCGTGGGAACTATAACATGACATTTCTATGGCTGGTAACAAGAATGAAAGTGCAGATGCAACACCAGAAATGAAAAACATGCGTAAGAAAGATTTAGTTAGAGGCTTATGGGAATGTTTAGGTGCAAAGTGTTCTACCATCCTTAGTTTTACCAGAGTTTAAAACTTATTTTCCTCCTGTTCTGCCCAGACAAAAGACCATCAACATTCAGCTATCTTGGCAAAACGTAACAAAGATAAACATGCAAATATGTAAATATATGCAGGTAAATATGCACATCTGTATTTAAATAACATTTAATAAATGACATTTTTGAACATGACCCATCCAGAAAAGCAGTGAAATTTGTGGGTAAGTAAGAAACAGAACAAAACCAAAATCAATACCAAGTATATTTCATGTATTGAATCAATCAGTATTTAATTATTGAGACGTTATAGAAAGCTAATTAAGACAACTCTATCGACAGTTAAGAAAATGGTGATTGTGAAGTGGCCAAATTTCAAATATTAATGCATTGACAGCTTTTACATGTAAAAATTAAAGCATAACACTTCAAAAAGTCTTAAATTATATCAAGCAGTAATGAATCTAAAATATTTTTATCTCATTTTTAAGGTAATGCATTTTAAAATATCTTAAAGTTGATACTGTGATGATCAGAAGTGGGAACTGACCTTTTGTTACTGAATGATAAATGATAAGCAAGAATAAATTGTGATACATCCTGAAAGCGAAGAATAGCTCATACTAGAGAGCAGGTGGAGCTGTAGAGTGTTACAAAAACTAGAGATGAAAGATCCCTTGTAGTCAAGAATTTGCTTTGAAGCGTCCTCTATGAGATATAAACCCTCATTATTAACTTTGAATACTTGCACAGCACTAGCGGGGGGTAAAGAACATCACGGAAACAGGTACCAAGGAATCTGAGCTGAAAAGTGCTTACAATATAAAGGCTTTATCCTGATCCTGTACTGATGCTAGTGTTAACATGGCTGATAAGTGCAGCACAGTTGATTGCAGAATGAGACAAACAATAATGATGAAAAATACACAAGAAGTAACAAATCCAAAAAATTAAATAAAAGACTGTTGTTTCCTCTTCTACCTTTGGGTTTTATGTCTGTCTAAATACCAGACATGTTTTTAACTTAGAGTTAGGATGGCAAGAGGAAATAACATTTGAATTTCTGGCACTGGCAGGGGTGGAGTGCAACACATCTGAGCTGCTTTTCGCTTGCTCCTCTCAGAACAGGCAAAGGTGGCTGCTTGGCGAGCTCACAAGACATACAGCAGTGCTGCTCTTCTATTTGATTTTGAGGTCACTAAACCAAAATTAATTATTTATTTTATAATATACAAACATACATTTTCCATTTATTCCTATGGCACAAATCAAAGCTAATCAATGTAGGAGCTAATAAGAACAGTGTTAGTTCCTAGCACTTAAGTAGTTCATTAGTTGGCCCATGGGGATTTGATTTATAAATCCATACAGCAAAATGCCCTCAGTCCAGCACATTCCTTTCCTCTACTGCATAACTAGGAGGGCAATTTAATAAAAAGCAGATCTGAGTTTGCATGACTTGCACATTACATACTTTTATTTTCTTGGCTCTGCTGAGACATAACCTTCTGCTCAGACACACACTAAAAACATAATTTTAACAAGAGTAAGTTAAAATACTATTTTTTTTTTTAATTGTAAAAGTTACGGGAGGCCACAGAGGATATCTGCACAACCTTTATACAAGCATCTCGAGGTCCTGAGCTCAGCGTGGGCTGACATCTGTCCAGGCTTTTTTGGGGCAGGGGGCACTTCAGCACACCCTGAGCTCTATGTGAGCAATACTGGAGAAAGGGTTGAACCTACACAAGCAGAAGTTGTGACATATCCCTGGTCACTGTGTCATCCCACAGACAATGTCGTTCTGCTGCCACAGGCTCATGGCACAGCCACAACGCTCCCCTGACACAGGCCACGCAGGTGGCTCCATCCCAAAGGTAAACCTGCGCTTGGCACGGTAAAAAATTCTGTCACTCTGCCATTAAAGAGTATCACTGATGTCCTGGTGAAACAGCACAATGCACTGGATTTTAAATGTGCACATGGGAATTGGGTTCAGTTACTATTAGATTACCAGATCATGCACTGTTTTTCAATATATATACGTTGTGATGAGAAAGGGTGAATTTCACTAGGGTCTGGAGCTTCTTGGAGTGTACTGATGCTTGTTCAGACCATCAACAACTTCTGCTTGTCCAAAGACTTTGAATCAATGCTTTTCTCCTTTTCCATTCAGATAAAGACAGCCACAGGGACAGCTAGGACAACAGAAAGCCCACCAGCTTCCTAGTGGACCTAACTGATACCTACATAAAAACATACACTTTTTTTCAATAGTCAGAATCACAGGCTTACTTAACTCTTGACTGAGAGATGCTTGTTTAGTTTTGAAAGTGAGCTTAGTCATTGATACAAAACAGCTTCAAAACAAAAAGTCATCTGGCTTCTCCTCTTGGATTAATTTTCAGACCCTGTTTAATACATAAGAATGATCACTTTCCTTATTTCACTTACTGTGAACAAATGAATTCTTCAGTATTTTTAGTATTTAGGGAATATTTGCACTTCACATTTGAGACTATTATAACATCTGTAGTTCTGATAACTATAGTCGAAGTTCCGACAGTTTTGAGACTGACATTTCAAAGCCATTAAATTATAAGGTTACAGTTATTAAAAATATATTTGAAAGGCCATAAAATTCACCTCAGGCTTGGAAACTTGTGCTCTAAACCTACCTCAACACCATCATTTGTTTGTTCAGCAGTTTAATCTCGGCCTCTATAAAATCATGCTGCCAAGCAGTATTGTAAGTGTTCATGGCACTGAGAGAGACATAAAAACAGACTTTCTGCCCTCATTTTCAAAACAGACTACTGATCCATCTTTTCTACTATAAATATAGCTCTATCTCCAGCTGAGGGAAGGCCTCATGGCAGCCTGCAGCTCCCTCACGAGGGGGGCGGAGGGGCAGGCGCTGAGCTCTGCTCTCTGGGGACAGCGACAGGACTCGAGGGAACGGCATGGAGCTGGGACAGAGGAGGGTCAGGCTTGGGGTTAGGGAAAGGTTCTGCACCCAGAGGTGGTCGGGCACTGGGACAGGCTCCCCAGGGCGGTTGTCATGGCCTGGGCCTGTTGGAGCTCATGAAGCATTGGGACAATGCTCTCACACAGTCTGGTTTTTGGGTGGTCCTTTGTGAAGCCAGGAATTGGACTTGATGATCCTTGATGATCCTTGTGGGTCCCTTCCAACTTGGGATATTCTCTGATTCTATGATCTGCATATACTTACTGGCAATCTGAGCAAACCTCCAAAACTCCTTTTCCAATAAGAATATATGGGTATAACCTAAGCTACATTCAACAACATACTACTTACTTTATCCACAAGAAGATGTGCTCCGTATCTTTTGTCTGATTGCTCTCTAGCGTAGCATATTCCTGTCCATGACTGTACCTAACTGTTAACAGCTGCACCTCAACCCTCGCCTGAATGCAGACTATATTCAGACATGAAAGATGTTCCTTAACACATAGTTTCTGATACAGAGCTGATGAGGGCATGAAGTTGTTTGTGGATCTCCAAATAAAAATGTAATGTTGGTAAGTATCTGTTTTCCACAAGAATTCTCAGTTTATTGGTTTTCAAGAATACATAAAAAATAGCTAGATAACTATATTTTAAAATAACTCTTATTTTACCAAAGTTATCTGGGGTGGGTAGAAGGCCAAAAACAATTTATTTGCTCAACTAAATTATAACAACATCCTATATGCTAACTTGCTATTACATAATCTGGCGCAAACTTCATGAATTCTAATTCTTCTGAGGTCTGCTGTTTCTCATTCCAGTGGTAGAGGTAACTGCACTTTGTGGTAGAACAGTTGAAAACGCAACTTGAATGCAATCTGATGTTCAGAAAATGAAAGCCAAATCCAACTCCTCCTATTCTCACTTTAAACCAGCTTGCAAGAGTATAGAAAGAAAATGGTGCAGATGAAGAAAAGCAATAGGAAAGAACAGTCTCCCAGCTTGCTCCTACCTTTGCACTGGAAGTGGTGAGTCGGTGTTGTAAGCAGCAGCCTGTCCACCATGGTGTCGGGCCCGCTGCAGCGCGCTATTCCTGGCTCTTTGTACCCTGCTTTCACCCACTCAGAAAGCCAGCGGAGGTTGCAATCACAGTGCAAAGGGTTGGTACCTAGAGCCCTAGTAATATATAAAAAAATTAACAGCAGTTATTTTGGCTTGCAAGCAAAGATAACATCCCTGAATCTCATTAAGGCACATTTTACTCCCATATAGTAAAGCTTTATTTCAAAATGTGGGAAAAAAAATCTTCTGAATATTCAGAAAGTCTTCTAGAATTATCTCCTCCAGTATTCCTGCTCCTTTTTGTCCTATCATTAGTTACAGAGGTTGCATAAATACCTAACAACCAAACATTTGTGCTTCAGGAATGTCAACAGACATACATACATTGCTCACATTAAATAAAAGAAACCAACTTGGAAAATTCAAGTCTTGAATGCTATCATGGTGAGCATATTCTAACAGTGAATTGTGTTATTTAGTTTGGATCTTATGACTCACATTAATGTTGCCTCACTGGATGAATCATGCACTAAAAGGATACTCCTATTTTCAAAACTGCAACCTGGTATAAAGTTTGTTTACGGCTTTGAAAACACATTTGAAGGTTAACCCATCCCTTGAATGAGGTCACATGGTTGAAGTAGATGCGTTCAAATAGTGTAATTATAATTCACCTAATAGTGTAATTCACCAAATAGTGTAATTATAATTCACCTAACTTTTTCATTATTAATGCAGATCTATCTGTGGAAAAAAAAAAAAACCAACACAAAAACCAAAAAACTTTTTACCCTAAATTCAGGTGCTGTCTTGACTCTTTCTTTTTCCTCATTAAAAAGTGTGTTTTTAGGCAATGATTCAAATATAGACAAAGCTCAGACTTCAGAAAAGTAAGTCTATAAACAATTAACTTTTGGAAGTGTAAAGAAATGCATGCTGGATGTCTGTATTTATTTTGCTGAAAGTAAATGTAAGGCTTTAGCTGTGCAACACCTCAACTGCAATGGGAAGAAAATTAACCAAATAGTTACAGATAGGGAAGAGATCACTACCTATGTTGAAAACTATTTTTAAGATGGTATTTTAAACTCAATCTTCTTTCAAATAAAAATATCAGACAGGATATTACAACAGAAATCTCAGTAAATTTGTTGATACATTTCTATTGGAGTGACTAATGAACCCACTGTGCCCTAGACAGATTCATAATGAGGGTTCATAGGTTCAAATCCCGTCTAGAGCTCATTCATCAAAATTATATGTGTACTGCAGCACAGCATTAAAAAATATCCATCCATTCCTTCTGTAAATCCATTGCTTACAATAGAAAAAAACCTATTCAGTTGACTTTTTAACCCTGTAACTGTGATCAACTGGCTCACTTGTCCAAGGTCAAACAAAATGCAGCAGTGAAATTTGGACCCAGAAATTAACTTTAGCATTGAGGAACTGCAATATATAAAATGGGAGTGGGAGGACAACAGAAGGCCAGTTACCCATGTTAATTAATCTTCGTAAAGTACATTGGAAATGAAGTTGCCCCATAGTCACTAGAAATGATTACCGATTACCGATGACAGTGTTGTATAACTACAGAAATTATAACACATATTTCTGTATCTTTCCGTGTTTTTTTTTTTCCCTTCCCCCCTCCCCCCCCCCATTTCCCCATTTCTAGGAACTACTGTGAATTCTTGTGTTTTCATTCACGTGCTCTAACATATTCTATTTCTTTGTCCATTATAGCAAACTATTTCAAGAAGGTACAAATATCTTCTGCTATAATGAAATACCACCAGCAGCATTTCCAAAACATGTTGCAGATATTTCTGTTAAGCCTTTCTTTTTTTTTTTTTTAATTAATATATTTTTTAGGTAACTCTTAGAATAAGGACAATTAAACTGACCAGCTACAGTCAGACAATATATTTACAACGTAAAGGAAATTCAGTATCTTCTCCTAAGCTTTAAACAATGCTGGAAAAAGTGATTAAAGTATATAGATGTCAGTTTTGTTCCTCCAAATGCAAGCCATTTTAAATCTGTTATAAAAGACTTGACTAAAAACAGTAGTTTTGTCTATACTAGAAACATATTTCTTTGCAATTCTGGTAGTTCATTTGACCCCTGCAAATTGTACTGAAGCAGAAGGCTGATCATACTCCTCAGCACCTTGGTAGTCAGCTTCCTCCAGCCCTAATATCTATCCTACCCAAAGCCACGCAGAGCTTGTAAATTCAACACAAAGTTTTGTTCCCCTTGAGTTATGAGTTTGATGAGTAGCAACCTCTTGTACCATTTTCAAATTTACTTAAAGCACATGCTTTCTTATCAAAGATCTATGTATTAGGGCAACACAAAATGAATTTATTTTCAATTATGTATGACTGTGTTTGAATCAGCCCAGCTTTTTCTGGCTTGTGAAGAGCTTAAAAACTAGCAAAATCATTGTGTTTGCTAAAAGTTTCAGATGATCACGCTGCATCCTCTTTAAGAAACTGGAGACCACAACTGTACTGTAAAATTCAATTGTTCAGCATTGCAAATTATACCCCAGACAGGTCTTATTTATTTTATGGATCCTATTTATTACTGTTCATTTGAGCTTTGTATATTTTACATTTCTGGCAGCACATACATCTAAACAGATAGACTGCAGTGACTGTATTGGGCCAAAGGGGTTTTTATCACTCCCTAAGGCGAACAGTTTACCCAGGAAAATTGTGTCTGCACTTCATTTAAAGTGAACCCTGAGGAAAATCCAAACAAATGGGGCATGATATGTTTATCTCTTGTGTTCTAAAAATACCCTCAGAAGCCAGATTCCCAGTATGGAAGGTGCACTTCCAAAAGGAGATACAGGACTTCAGCTCTGTCAGTTTCACTCCAAAACAAAACAGTAAATGAGTTTTCTATGTTGGGAACATGATGATGAAATATATTCTGTGCAAGACAAATATTTTCTTTGACTTAGATATGAAAGTGTAAGCTTAAAACTGAGAGAAGGTTATTTCTCAGTTGAAGTTAAAATTGCCTATGTTGTTCATATATGATTTGTGTGTACCGATCTATCTGTATTCTTCACGGTCTACAAAAAAATGAGGCAGAAAGGTGTTGCACAGAAATCATAGTCCAAAGACATATTTGCTATCCAGAAAACATTTACATTTTGCATATTTTCCAGATAACAGTGCGTTTGTGTTCAGATACGTGTTCCAGAGAGCATGTTTAAGGTTGTAAAGACAGAAACAGAGATATAAAAGCTATGTTAAATGTGCATATGCACACACATCCATTTTTATGTCTTGATGTGTGTATACACCATCGTCAACTCATATGCATGAGGGCAGCATTACAGCAGAAAATCTCCATATAAACTTGTGAAACTAATCATATCACAAAACAACCAAGACACACACAACCTTTTGATTACTTAAGGACAGTAACCAAGAAACACGGCATGCAAAATTACTTTTCCTTTACATCTATTGTCTTATAATGTGCAATATCACACATTATTTCAGTGAACAAGGATTTTCTGTTTGCTGTTTTGGCACTAACAGACTTTGTTTTGTAAGAATTTCAGCTATTTGTCTTTACAGTTCTTTCACTAACTGCATTGCATTTTAAAAATATCCTGGATCCCCACCAATACGACAGTCATTTCTTGAAATACCTGAAACTTTTAGGAACTTTTTAAAAATTATGAAGAATTAATACTGCAGTATAACCGATTTTGCTATGATTAAAAATACATAGTCTGAAGCAGCAATTCATCAAGTTCATATACTGACAACATTTCTGTATGAAAAACATATGACATTTATTAAGCACAGAATTCACATTTGCTTAATATTTATTCTTTGTGGGAGGTTTCCTGTCTCCCTCTCACACCATAACACACTCTGCATTTCACATAGAAAATGCTGAAAGAAAGCATTAAACACAAAGTGCTCAGAAGAGGAAACCATCACATTTGCTCATTTGGTTTTCCTTAAGAAAATATTTTGGTAACTAATAACAACAGGTTCTAGTATTTATTTTATTTCCTTTGAACTGTGAATATCCACAGCAGAATACGGAAAGTAAGCAGGAAAAACAGAAGAGATATACAATCTTAAATTTGCAATAATCTGTACTGTTTTATAAATCTGAAACTGATGAACCAGACAGAAGTACTTACAGATGGGACAGGGATACCAGGTCGTTGAATGAACCTTCGGGAACACTGGAAATATCATTTCCATGGAGCGTCCTAGAAGAGCGGGGAAGTAGGAAGGTATCAAACCATGGTATTGCCAGCTGCTCAAAAGTGAGGGAATTAGTGCTGAAGAATGATATTTAATTTTCCTTCTTTGTGAGTTTCTACAAGCTTCACAACTCACAAGCTTCCATGCTACTTCTAGATGTTGACATTTAAAATAATGATACAATCAGAATTGTTGGTGACTAATGTTTTAAATTAAAAAGGTGACATACTATTTATGCTATTAAAAGTGTATTGATGACAAGCAGACCCTCACATACAGACCTGTAATTCTTTTACAGAATCCCATTAGCTGAAAACACAAAGAAAACAGAAGAGGGAAAATAAGAAATGTGAGAGTTAAATTAAATATTGACTTCAGAGAGACCCTAGGAGAGAGCAAGGGTCCATGAAGGCAAATATATCTGCACTTTCACATTCTAGTTTTCCATTCTTACAGTATGAAATAACTCTTTGTGTGGTATTTTAAAAATCTGTTTGACGAATAAATTTCTGTTACCAGTGAAAATACTTGTTTTAGGGTATTGTTAATCCTGAACAACATACAGCAGCAAATGAGTGTGATGGCCTGCAGGAGGGGACATGATGTTGGAGGTGTCAACTACATAAAAACTATCTAGAAAGTGCACCAGAGAAGATATACAATCACGTAAAATTTTATTTTTCATATAAATAAAATAAACTATCCATCTGCTGCATCCTCTGCCTCATTGGATAACTATCTAGCAAAATATGGCATAGAGAAAAATATTTATGTAACTTTTCTAGCTTCCGTGTCACTGCCTGCCAGCTTAATACTTCACACAGTAACAGATAGAAAGAACTCTTAAGAGTCAATTCCATTGGACCCCACTAACCCTTTCTCAAACACAAGTTTATAGAGAAGTTGTAAAGGAAAAGGATATAATTTAATGTTATTTTGTTTTGCACTTCTCCCCTGAGCTGCTTCAGTTATAGCAAAATCCTGTAGTGTTTATGTCCACTTTCCCAGGTCCATCAAGTACTGTAAGGGCTCTAGATGGGGCAGAGGAGGGTGCAAAACAGAAGCCCACTGTGTATCAGGTTTGTAGCAGCAATTTCCCTCGAGTCATTTATTTTCTAATTCACCTGGTGATTTATGGAACAAAGCAATCACATTTTTTTGAGCTTTGTGACCGTAAAGGTGCTTGAAATGGTGAAAAAGTCAAATATCTGGGCGGATGGAAATATAAAACAGCCCCAAATGAAAATAAAAGCATCTCTTTTTCCATCCTTTCTCCACCCTAACACCACTCTCAGCCTCACCAGGATCTCTGTGATGCCTTATACCTCTTACGAATTTAACCTTTACACAGCACCTTACACCAACAAACACACAACGAGGAAAGCCAAGGTCCCCAAGGGAAGATGCCCCTTATCCTGTATCCTGGAAGCCTGGGATCTGCTGTGGGGCTGTGAGATATGTGAGCGTAAGCAACATTACCATGATCACGTTTCCCAGTGTCTCATGGCAAGTACAGTTTCTATCTTACTATAAAGCAAAATTCTTCTACAGAGTATGAAACACCAAAAACTACAGCAGAACTGTCCTGATGGGATTGTTCTTAGAGTTCTTCTCACTGTGAACCAAAAACTTCCCTTTGTATCATCCAGACTCTGATATTTTCTTTTAAGCATACCTAAGTTTGGGCTATTAACATTTGTCATGTATAAGTAAGGATGGGATCTCCAAGTGATTAATCCGAACAGGAACAGGAAGGATGTGAAGTCCAACATGGTAACTCCAGATAAAGCACACTGATTCTATACGGAATGACCAACTGAAAGGGCCATACCAAAACAGCTCTAAGATAAGGAATCCTTATATTGGTGACAGGATGCAAGATCATGCCTGATCAAGAAATTTATCAGCAAAATATTCCCTCCTTTAATTAAGTGAACATACTTAAATGAACAGAAACTCAGAATGAGCCTATGAGCTGATATTTTAAACTACTTAAAGATGTATGAGATGATCTCTCTTTCAACAGGCAGCAGAACTTGTATTTATCATCATATCAGTTCTCTATTTTGTGAAGGTGTGCAATTGCTTTCCTAAAGAAAATGTCTTGGAAACTTTTTCCAAGAGAAACTGAGAATAACAAAGCCATTCACCTCTAAGAAGGTAAGAAACACCAAAAAAATAAACACATATTTAATTAATGGCTTCACTACATATCTCAAGCACTGAGATATATTTCATGGATGCAAGCGACTGCATTTTAATGAAAAGATTATGTTAGCAATATCTCCACCCATGCAACTAAAATTAAATGATAAATGCTAAAACAGAAGAATTACAGTATAAAACAGCGATAGAAGAATTCAGCAGTGCAATGAAATCTTTTTCCTCTTGGAACAACAATAAGAACACATTTTTATAACAAAAAACTTTGAGAGCAAGTGCTCGGTTTAAATCTTGAGCATTCAGACAGATAATGCCTATGCATGCTCTTTTTTTCTCCCTCAAAAGCACAACTTCCGGGTATCTCCTTGTCCAAATATTAGTAAACAGCAAGAGGCTGAATTTAAGGTGATGGGGATCTCTGCTTTGAGCCCATAATAGAACATTCGAATTCCTCAATCAAAAACTTTCTTCCTCATGTAATCTTACTTTTACT
The DNA here is from genome assembly GCF_009769625.2 of Cygnus olor. Lineage (NCBI taxonomy): Eukaryota > Metazoa > Chordata > Aves > Anseriformes > Anatidae > Cygnus > Cygnus olor. Next base: position 15,605,639 of record NC_049182.1, on the reverse strand, counting down.
TTGTCTTCACATAAAGACACGAACTAAACCTAAATGTTCCCAAATCCTGCCTCCTAACCTGTTGTCTCCTAACAGTAGGTAACTATGAACACAAAGTGGGGGCTTTTCCAGTAAAGAGCAATCTTCTCTGTAAAGACAGAAACGTGGCTAAAAGCTTGGCTGAGCTTGCAGGATAACTACATGGAGTCATTCTGTGATGCAAACAAAAAGAAAAGAAACTAAGGCAACTAATATTTCTCTTAGGTCAATTCAGTGCACATATAACAATGAAAATATATTGCAAAAAGTGGTTCCAAGGTGGTGTCTGTAGAGTATATGCAGCAGTTTTATTATCACACATATTACTCTGTTTGTGTGAGCTCTAAATCACCACTGCACTTCTCTACATAAATGTGAGCTCCTGAACTGCAGTTAAACATCCACTGGTTTTTAGTATAACTAGAATATCCCATGGCAGTAGAATATTCTGTAGCTCATTTAGCAGTTTTTCCATGAATATAACATGGAAAATTGTTTAGTGATCTGAGAAAATATTTTTATTTCTGGACTTTCCCTCCTAATTAAATCAGGATGAAATGTCATAAGTTATAACACTGTCACACAATAAAAATAATATTTAAAATAATCAGTTCAGGTCAACCGGAGAGTTCTAACATTTTTAATTACTTTGTCTCAATCTCTGAGCTTTTTAAAACTATATTTAGCTTCTAAAAACACTAGCTTTGAATAAGAAAATCATAATATTTCATTGCAATATTTTTGGTGGAAAAAACTACTGATATAGACTTTTGCTTGTTGAAAAAAAATCTTATGTTTTTATGTTGAAATTGTTCCAAAGCACACTTTGGTTACCATTATGGATAAGCCATGCAAAGATTAAAGGGCTGATTATGTAAACATTGATATATATTCAGACTTAAACATTTTGACTCAGCCTTTCCTCAGTTGGGCTTGTGCTGAAGTACAAAAAAAGCGTAAGAGACAGAGGACAGAACCAGATATCTGTCAGAGATCAATTTCATCATACATCTATGATTATTCTGATTTTAAAATGCATATTTATTTTATTTACTGCACAGAGACAAAAAGAAAAGAAAACAGAATTTGGAAGACACGGAAGTCTGTATGAGAAGAGTCTGTTACTTTCAAAGGCAAGCACTGCCAAAGGTAATGAGATAGCTATATTCTTTTACTAAAAAAAAAAATAAAGTGGAAATTGTTTTGCTGACGCTTTCCCTTTTAAATTCTCCTGAGAATACGGAAAATACATAACTGACAATAACAGATTGCATGCTGTCACTCGGAAGCCCATTTTCCCCCTGGAGAATTGATTTTTAATAACAACGTAGATGACATGTGGCAAAAGTTGTAGCTGATACCAGAGTTTTGTGGGCCATAATAAATCAAATCAATCTGGAGGTTTCCAAATGCACAGAGCAGAGAAAGAGATTCCCATTCAGGCTTCATTTCACTCATGCTGCTCTGCACAAGACAGGGAAGGCTTCTCCCTTGAAGAAGGAAGATATTTTCCAATTTGATTAACAGATCATTTAATAAAGCCAAAAGATTACAACTGATACTCAAAATACTGCCCTTTCTTTCTGTACATGTGGTTCCGCAAGAATAGGAGTGAGAAGAAAAATTGTAGCTATTGGAAAGAGTGAGACAGGGTGCATCTACCCTATAATTCAGGGTAGAGAGTCCCAAACTAGCTTTAATCAAGCTATCTTGCATATTAGAAGCAGGCCAGAAGACAGCTCCACATGGAATAATTTATTTGGCTATGAAACCGAATATATTCATCTGTGGCTGAATTTCAGGACTCATGTAACAGCTCAAATGTGACCATCCTAGTGCACTACAAATCAGAATCCCAAGCCAAACTTCAAAAAACAAATCCAAATCACGTATCTTCCTTGTTTTTAATAATGAAAACTGGGGATCTAAATCTGCCTTGTAAGTTAGAAGGTTGAAATGTAGATTATCTATTTTACCACCCATACTGCAGTGTAACAGCTCGGCCGAATAGCATTGCCCTATAGCTTCCACTGTTGCCCATGTTGACAACTGGATTCCACACTTTGGTAGTCAGTACACAGTAACCACTGCTCTTTATATTCACAGAAACTTTTGAATGAAAATGACACCTAACTTCTTAAAAAATAGCAAAAATGAATTTGAAGTTTCAAAGCACTCAAGGCATATTACTCAACTCCTCTGTTCTGGCCATGTGCACCAAACTAAATAATCTCATCACAGATGAGCTATTTAATTTGTTTGCTTTCAGGTTACCGTACAAGTAATGATTGTCCAAACAACTGCTCATGGGGTCACACATCCACACAAAGAACCAAGCAAAGTGAACTCAGGGTCAGCTTCTGATGGTCAGATGGAGAATGCAGTAAAAATGAGACTGAAGCAGGAGTCATTCTAGCAGATGTGTAAGAAAAGCATGTGGAGAGGGGAGGCTGCTTGCTTCTGAGTGTGCCCACACTCCTGTCACTGCGAGGAGAAATTTCCTTCACAGCATAAGGAAATTTAAGATGGGCACTTCAGCATCACTGCTGCCCAGCCAGCCGCTGGCTTGACTTAATCATTGGTTTAGTGGGGGGACTTCTAACTTACCCTGTTTAGACTGCAGTCTCTTACATAAAAACTTGCCTATAGAAATCTAAGCAAACTGAAAATATCCTAAAGTTCAAGTTTTCAGTAAAGACACACTCTTGCTGAAGCATCCAATGGAAACTTACACTCTAAAACATGAACAGTTTTCACAGGCAAAAAGTCCTTTCCTGTGGGATACCCAAACATTTTTCAAGGAGGAGAGACAGGCCCTATGCAGACTCTTGGAGGCCTGTTTTCATGGTAGTTCTTGTCCCTGAACTATCAAAGAAAAAGTCATTCATCCTGCAAATATATAATTGCTTCTTTTCAAAGTTTAGTGTTCACCTGCTCTAGTCATTACTGGACATATTGCACCTAAGTACAAGTACATTGAAGCTAATTGTGTGAAAATATTTATGACTACTGAATCAAGCGAAAGCCATCTGCTCATTAAAAACCTCCCTGCCATCAACAGCATTCTAATAAGCTGCAACTCAGCTGCACTGAAAAAGCGGTACTTACAGCACTCGAAGAGACCTGAGCCCATTGAACGCGTGGACTGGAATGCACCGAAGTCTATTGTAACTCAAGATGCTGGGAGAATATGAGAACACAGTTACAACACTATTTTCTTTGATCATTTCACTACTAATTCAACCATGAAGAAGCACTGAAAGCCATACGCTTAAGTAACAAGATATATACTAACTGTTTAACACCTAAGATAGTGTCTGAAAAGCAATTAAAACTCACCAAAACTTTGGACTACTTACAGTGTTGATAATTGAGTCATGTTGCTGAAGGTATAATTGGCCAATACACTTATGCTGTTGTTGCTCAAATCACTGAAGAAATACACAAATAAAATATCATTTATATGTATGACTTCAGAAAAAAGTCTTTTTTAAAGGTTTCATAATGTCTGCACAGTAAAATGATTGAGGCTATTCAAAAGTCAAACATTATCAATTGATATAATGTTTTCTAACCAACTCTAAAAAAGCTCTAACAGCAAACCACATGAGGTTATTTTCTCAAAAATAAGCCTTGGACTTTTCAGCAAGGCAAATTTCCAGCACATAGCATTTCAAAAAATGAGTGAATACAAGCAAAAATTTCAGAGGAGAAAGGTAAATAAATAGATGGGTGTAAGTATGGGTGAATATTTGCTGTACCAGCTTGCTTTCCGATTTATTACAGGTATGCCATTTCTGTATGTTCTTCACATTGACTGGAACTATAAAAAGAATGGTCACTGGCATAAATTGAATAAATAAAAGACAGGAAAGGCATTTATTTGCTTTGGTTCATCTAGAAATAAAAGATATTTCTTTTTTTTTTTTTATTTCAAAAGAGTCTTTTAGGCTCAAACAGAACTTTTTACTTTGTTGTTGCTCTCCCTTGAAAAATAAAATTAGAGATTTTTCCAAAAAAACATTGCTTTAAAATAGAGGATTCCAGTTTTCCCCCCATATATATATATATATATACATACTTTTTTTTTTTTTTTACCTGTTGTTGTTCTGCCCATTTAACTTGAGCATCTACAGCTGATTCAAAGAGCATTTGAAAATTTCTGCTAAACATTTCAGCCAAGAAATTTCACTCTGGTGTATTTCAGGGACCAATTTACTGAACAAAGTCTAGCTGTGTCTCTGTATGTATGACTGCTCATAGCAGAAACAGCTATGCAAATTTTCATTACCTTAGCATTATAAATGCTGCTTCAACAAGAACAAATTAATGCTGTCTCCTCTGTTAATGACCTTTACAGTGTTGTACAGATAAATCTGCCAAGTGAAACAGTAGCAACCTGCATGAGAGGTTAGTCCTCTCACAGATGCTGGAAGCTCCTGCAGAGGAAGTGTTTTTGGTGCTCTTAGTCACCTCGCTCTTTCTCCACTGTTTAGGAACACTACTGGCAGCAGTGGCTACTATGAAATTCTTTCCAAATTCAAATTACAGAAGGTTTTTGTTTTGTGTGCTGAGTTTTTCCCCAAATACTAATTATTTATGTTCCACCTACAACACAGTGCAGAAAGAGTCATCTAATTTTCTTGGCATTGAAACCATGTGTTTCTTACATCAGAGTCAGGTGCTTGAAGGTGGAGAGCCCCTTTGGCACAGCAGTCAGATGGTTTCCTTCCAGGTATCTGAAAAAAGGCACATTTGACAATTACATAAACATGTTAACAGGAACTCCTGTCACTCAATCTGCATCATGAAGAAAATACAAATTAAATTCAGTCACTAAGGAAATTGTCTTTGATTCATTGCTTTGAAACTGCAAGAGTTTCTCCTTTGTAAATGAATTATCCCACATGCAAAGCATGACAGTAGCTTACTGATGGTTTTGTTCAAGACTTGGAAGTGAATAAAGAATCTCTGGCCTACAGCGAAGGGAGACCACCACCATTTGGTTCTTCTAAGACTGCAGCTGAAGAAGTAAGGGGAGAAGCACTTGTAGGAGTTGTTTCCCTTACTTGAAGTTACCTTTAACAAGTTTCTCAAGAACACGGACTGCTGACCAAAACTATTGGAAAAGGTTTTGTCTTGTGCCTGTAAATCCCTTGTACAGCCAGAAGGAGCTGTACTGCAGGTCTCTGTGCTCTAAGAAGTTTCACTTATTCCAGTGTCAACACAAACATTGTGGCTTTGAAGCCACATTTATTACGGCAGTTCCTACCCTGGCATATACATCCTCCTCACCTTGCCTTTTCAAAGTACACTAGTACAGGAGGAAAACTTGGGACAAATTGAAGATGAAAGACCAAGTTTTTTTTTGAATAAAGGCTTCTCCCAGAAGAACTAAGTGTATTTAATAAAAACTTGTGTTTCCAGGATGGCAGTAGTTTGAGGCACCATTATACGTGTCTCTGTCCAGACACATGTACAGTAGGGCTGAAGCTTTTTAGGATAATCCTATGTCCTCAAGTTCCTGGAATACAGTGCCTGGATTTGGCAGGTTTGCTCCACTGAAGACATGTAAACATTGAGTAAGGAAGGTAAAAACCCTGACCAAATACAATACTTTCCAAAAGTTTGCCCTGAAGAGAGCGTGGATACTGAAGACTTCACATTGCTACCTGTGGTAGCAATGGGGCATGGGCCTTTTCCTGTTTATTACCAAATGATAGAGACAGAGCTGGAGTTTTATCCTTAACCTTGTTTTTTGGGGGGCTGAACCTGCACCCTTGGAAGATATCAAAGTAATGAGGCTCCAACAGAAACATGCCACTGCAGTGCCATGGCACTGGCTGGGTGGTCCATCAGATGTCAGCCAGAGGGCACATCGACCTGGGAAACAAATCCAAGGCGTTTCTCCCCCCACAAGTGAGGATAAAAGATGAAAAAACATTTGCCATTTTTGGCCACTTTGGCCATTTCTCTCCTCACAGGCCTCCTTGTGAGGGATTTTTCCTAAGGTAGATAGGCCACTGCAATTGATGTGGTATGTTCGGAAAGGTTATCAAGTGTCAGGAAATGCAGCCCATAGACACCGGAACACGTGGTGTGCTGCCTCTGATGCTGAGGATATAATCCAATAATCATGGTAAGAATTTGTATCCCACACATACAATTTCCTTTTCTTTGGCAACAGATCTCCTTATTCTGCATTTACTATAGTAAACAACAATAATAATAGATTATTGCTGTGCTATATGTTCCCCCTCTACACCAACTGTAACAACACTGAGATACTTGGGTAAACAAAATCCAAGAATTTTTTCCCACAAGTTTTATTTTTATTTTTACTTCATTTAAAAATAAAAACTGTAAACACTAACAAAATTTCTTACATAATACGTAACTGTCACATTTTATTCTTTTTTTTTTCCTTCCTCTTCTATTTCTATATAATGGCCTCTCATCATTTTCTGCTGCTTGAGCACTCTTCAACTGAACTACTTCAAGAAGAATTTCTTGTAACTTGTTAGATACTGGAGCCTAGTAGTGATAAAAGGGAAAATCCTCACTAAGGGATGAGTAAAGAGAAATACTTACTTTCCTCCTCCCCAGCCTCATGGTTATCTGTTCTGCCTGTGTACATGATCCTGTGAAGTAAGAGCTGTCTGGGAGCATGTGGTGGAGCTGACCTCGCTCCTGCTAGGATTAGGCTAGACAAGCAGAACTACGGGCTTTTGAATTTTTAACCAAAAGCACAATCCTTCCTTCATGAAAACCTGTTGAACAGATTAATCTCTCCATTCACAAGGATCACAAGCATCAGCTGATGGTATTATACAGTAAACAGTTAACCCTTGAAAGGAGTGAGGGCTGCTCTGCTGATAGAGGTTATAGACGAACCAGGATATGGATTAGTTATGCCACATTCACAGTCACTTGCTTCATTTTGTCTAAATTTGGTGAAAATTATTTTGAAAATTGAGTGCCTTGGTATACTGCAAATTCACAGCATAAATTGTAGAAGATCCTCAGAATTCAACTGCATATGTTACTATTTAAATAGGGCAAATCATGTCTCATTTCCCCAGTTGTGGTCTGATATGGATGCAGCAAGCTGCTGAGAGTCTGTGCCTTCTCTTTCATCCCACAAAGTCTGCAAATCCTAAAGTCGTGCACGAGGGTAGGTTAAGGCTCCAGTGTTTATTCCACATGTAAAATCCAAAGGATTTCCAAAGGAAATCAAAAGCAGGTCATGTATTATATATTTGCAGGCAATATGTGATTTTCATTTAGGAAGAGACTCAGCTCTTGCAATGTGTTGAAATCCTCAGAAACAGGTTTTCAGGATATTCTCTTGTTGATCCCAGTATGAAATGGCCTGCAATTTGAACAAACTGATGATAGCTAGCAAAGTTTTTTTTTTTCCCCTGTTTTACTTTTTGGTGCAATCAAAAGTCGAGGGAGTACATTTCCATCCAGTGCTTCACTACTCAGGCTAATATAGACACGCAGGCTCCTAGAGTTAAACTCCTACAGAAGATCTGCTTTGAATAGCATTGGATTTGTACTGCAAACGATTTACTGGTTATATAAATGGGCATGCAAAAAGCTGCAGCATTTATTCTAGTGGTATAACTTCTGAACAAACACAATTTTACACTGAAAAATTACTGATCATATACTTTTCATGCACGCAGGAACAATTCACCACTGTTAAACCATTCACCACATTATACAAAGAACAGCAATATTTTCTAAGCAATAGGCATTAATTTTGAACGTTTAATGAATTTGAAATAACCAGAGCCTTTAGGACATAAGAACATGCCAAGAATGAGGAGGATCTGAGTTGAATTTGAAGTACACAACTGCAGCAGGTGAGCTGTTGCCCACCATGGGCCAGGCCTCCGTCCAAACAGAGGGGACACAGGAGCAGCAGTTCTGCACCTTGCTGGGCTGGAGATGATGTACAGGGGCTGCAAGAGGGCTGTAAACTGGACCCAGTGCATAACAGAATTAGTCCTGAGGTTGTAGGGGCAGAACCCAGTTACAACTGTGTATACACATCTAACCATGGAGGAAGTTACCCCACAAAAAAACCAAACCCACAACAAAACCCTACAGAAGAATGTGGAGGGAAGACTGTATTTTTAATTCTTTACAATGCTTAGCCAAAGTGAGATGATGTATATGGCATCTGGTACGCAAAGAAATTCTGGCATGAATGAAAAAATACATATCTAATTTTAATGTTCAGAGTCAAGTTATTAATACACAGACAGTCAGAGTCAAGAGTGGGTGTCAGCTGCCTTAATATAGACATGCTGAGTAGTATTCAAAACAAACTCCTTTGCTTCCTAAAGTCTCATGACTCTGTAGTTTAATATATCAGACTGGAAATTGTTTTCTACCCCATGAATGCTGCTGGGAATCCTGAAGTCTGAATAATGACTTGTAGGCAAAAAGTAATTACCAGAGTCAAAATAGGGGGAAAAAAAAAGTGCTCATGTTCTCACAAAATGCCACCAATCCTGTGCCAGAAAAGACTCTGTCTGAAAACCTGAAGGAGCTTTGGAGATGGATGTCTGCTTGGCCAGGATGGCTGGTGCTGTAGGGCATGGCCAAACCTCGCTCTGCACCTGCACCAACCACGCCAGCCCTTGGAGCCCAGTGCCTGCAGCACCCCAGGGGCTCACCAAGCACCTTCCACATGCACTGACATCACACACACAAAATTTAAAACTATGCATAAAAGATGACAGCTGTTCTTTATCCAACTTGTCTATTTTTATACTGAAACTACTTGGATTTGAGGTGATACAACCAGCACAAGATGCCAAAGCATTATATAACCACGTGAATTACTTGGAGCCTTCTTTGTACTGAAATGTCTATTCAGCCATAAAGTCAAGCTCATAGCTACAATCTGTGCTAAGAGAAGAAACTGGAGAGAAACATCAGTTCTCATGCAGAAAATGGAAAAGCACAAAGCCTTTTCTTTAATTTCTTTGAATATTTCATATAGAACGTTACATTAAAAAAAAAGATGATACTTGCCAATTTTATGCAGCTTTAAAATTAAGTTATAATCAAAACTTTTTAATGCGGATATTCGATATCCTAACATTCTGATGCAAGTTTTGGTTCCTGAAAAAGGTGGTCTAGAAGAACATTGATGTGAAAGATGAACCATATCCACAAAACATGAATTTTTGAGCTTCAATTACTGTTTCTTGAGAAGACACAAAATTCAAGCATAGATCCATGTACAAATCTGGAACTTGAACTTAAGAAAGCTCTGGCAGATGTGGAGCCTGGATTTTGTGCACTCGTATGTCAGACCACAACCTACTGGCTTGACACACTGAAACGTGACTGGGAGATTAGTGAACACCCTGAAGTTTAACTCACCCTTATTCTCAATTAGTGTTAAAATCACTTTCTGATACGTACTCAAACCTCCTCAGTCATCACACATCCGATCTATTTAACTTTTCTTATCTATCATATTTGAAATGCAGATTTAAGTCCTCTATTTCAGCTGTAACTAGAATATCCTGTAGAACTATCCTTTCTCTCAAAGGGGAGAGCTCTCCTTCGCTGCAACAGGCAGCACCCCAGGGGCAGGGAATTAACAGCTGGAAGGCAGCTGGACAGGATTCCTCTGCTGGTAAGCAGGTCAGCCACTTGTGAAAACTGCTGTACAGAAAAGGACTGAACAAGCTTGGAGGCTAAAAGAACAAAACACGCAGAGCAAAAAACACAACAAGGAGAAAGGAGGCTTGTGAGGAGAGGAATGGCCAAAGCAAATTCAAATATTAATATGCATTAATAAAAATGGAAAGAAAACCCATCACTAACAATGATGTACAGTTGGTGTCTAACAACCCCATCACTGCTATCATATAGGTCAGTGTCATGACAACATTTGAGTCTAGAGATTACATGGCTAGTACATATTAGTACCTGGACAAGCTAGAAAAGGGGACCCATGAGAACCTAATGAGGTTCAGTGAGTCTAAGTGCAAGGCTCTGCATTTCGGTTGTGGCAACCCCAGACACGAGCACAGGCTGGGAGAAGGACTCATTGAGAGCAGCCCTGCAGAGAGGGACTTGGGGGTTCTGGTGGACAAAAAGCTTGACGTGAGCCAGCAGTGCTGGTGTGGTGGGAGGTGTCCCTGCCCATGGCAGGGGGGTTGGAATGAGATGATCTGTAAGGACCCTTCCAACCCAAGCTGTTCTGTGATTCCACGGTTCTACGATTTATTCTGAAACACACCATGCTCATTATGTTGCAGCTTATGCATGCAGTGCCCACATAATTGCCTTCAGCTTTTTCCCTCAGTGCAAATTATTATTTGCTGTAGGTCCATAACAGCAGCTGGATTTTGTCAGATAAGACTTTTAGAAATAGACTATATTTTTGTGGAAAAAAAAAAAACCCACTAGCACTCATACACTGAGGTAATATATAAAAGGAAAAAGAGCATGGGAAGCTTGGTTCAGATGTACATTAAGAAAAGAAGAAAGGGAGGAAGAAGAAGAAGAAAAGGAAACCTAAAACACAAAGCGGGAGTCAGGTGAAGTTCCAAACTAGCTCATTGCATGAACATTTTACTTCTGAATTTCTGGACTAGATAAATGACTGTGTTCAAAGAACCAAGGCTTCTCTTCAGAGCAAGTAAACAGTGGGGAAAAATGTGGGCAGTATATTAATATACAGCAAAGGAATTTGCAAGAAACAACATAGTATTTCCCTGTTCACAGGAAGCTGAAAGAAGGCTTGCCCATGATGATAGGGTTCTGTGAAAGAACTGCTGGGAAACAGAAATTGCTTGTGTTATCATCCCTCTGAAAAGCAGCAGACTTAGTGATCTTTTCAACTCTATTCTATGTGGAAGCATTCCCTGCCAAGGTAATTCCTCCTTCCAGGGGTGGTGCAAACCAAACATGGGTATGTCTCCTGTCTTTCCCAGCTTTAAATGTGAAGGATGTCACGGATTTCCCACTTGTTGTTCAGAACAGAAACTCAGGAAGAAAGTTGGAAGGAGTGAGCCTAAGTGTCTGGTACACCATATAATAAAATATAGCCGGTGATCTTTTGGCTGAGCTTAGGCACAGTGAAATTTGACCCAACAAAGGTTAACCTTATCCCTACATGCCTGTGTAAGATGGTCAATTTTTCACATTGATATTTAATACCTGCTACAATGAAAGAATTCCCATTTCAAGGCTATTTTAATACCTCTAAAAGAATTTAAAAGAATTTCTGAGAAAACTATATGCAGCCCTAACAGACTGGTTTACCCAGATACATGGCAGTGCTTTTTCTTAAACCATATTATATAAAAACACACTGCAATTTAATAAAAAGCTTTGTAGCTAATGTGCCTTGTAAATAAATGCATCAATAATGGAAGTTTATGAACGCAGACTGGCACATTAATAAAAATCCCACTAAAACGCCCCCCTGCATCACAGCACCTTTCGGGCCTCCCCGGGAGGGGGTTGCAGGCTGTTTATGCCCTTGGTCCCTCCCGTGGCACAACCTCTGCCCTCAGTGACTGTGGCTTTCTGCAAGTGCCTGGTGTGGGGGTGGCAAGGAGACCCCTGTGCACCACCTGGGGGTTACTGACGTGGAGGTGAGGGTGGGGAAAGGGAGAAGAGCTGCATGGGTTGCAGGAACACAGACTAAAGATTTTCCCTGAGCACCTTTGGCTGCTGTACTGGTGATAAAGGTGAAGGATCCCTGCCCTGCAGACTGCTGGGGCTCTGTCTAGCCATATAAAAGCTGTGATGTCTTCTGCAGCAGGTAATTTACATGCTTTCCAGTTCCAAGAGCTAAAAGACATCCGCTGCTACAACAGAGACTAAGCAGCTTTGACAAGATACTCCATCCAGGAGATGCTGTTTGCCACAACAGTGGTAAGAATTATCAAATACAGCACAGTAAAAATACATTTCACAATAGATGTAGATGGTATAGGGTCTTCTAAATCATGGGCAATGTTTGTCTCAGTTTGGAAGCAGAAGAAAAGGCAAGTAAGACTGATTTTTTTTTTTTCTTTTTAATTTCCTTCTTTTCACTGTTTTCAGAAACACTTTTTATGTTTTTTTTTCCTTCAGTACCTGCAGCTCATCTTTTGGTATAGATACATATAAGGAGCTAGTTTATATTGGTTGAGAGGAAAGTGAGATCAGAACTGAGTTTTGAGACAGTTGGGACAGACTCAAGGTTATATTTGCAGAACATGAAAAATTCAGAGCCAGCCAGTCCATGGCTGACAGTATTCTCCTGACACATTTCTGGATTGAAAGCAGAAAACTGAACTAGAAGCTTGCACAGCCAAGAGGCTCCTACTGGAGAAGACAGTCACGTAAACTCCTATGAACTCAAACTGCTCAGTTCCAGGCTACCGCCTCATTTGCCAAGAAATAGCTTAAGAAATGTAGCAGTTTTCAAAAATGTGAGATTAATTTCACTCTCTTTGTGAAAGCTATGTCGTCAGTGTATCGGATAGTATCAGTAAAACTCGATATGCAAAATCTAAAGATAAAAATTCCTCAGTGTGGCAGTGGAAATAGGAGTAACATCTGTGATATCTTGCTGTTGGCAAGTCATATTTGAATTCAATGGGACTTGAACAAGAACAGAGCAGAAACCACCTTACAGACTCTTTATCACTGATGGCAATATATAAGGTAATACACAGGCTTGGACTTGACTTTTGCTTCAAACCACTATTAAATATGCCCAGCGTCCATACGGATGTATTAATTAATGCAAAATATCCATGTTAATTTGTGTTCTCACATACACTCTCAGTCCATTCCTCATTTAAGCAATGAGGCCTTGTATAAAACAACACAAACTCCCTTCCACTGCAAAGGGAGTAAAAGGATGTGCATCTCATTCATCAGTTGCCTCGTTACTAAATAGGGTAAAGCAGAAGCAGATTTTCATTCATTAGAAAATTCAATGAACACACCAACTAGCTCAACCAACTACTTTCATACAGAAATTGTAATAAGTTTCAGGAAAAATTCACCTGGGATAGATTTGAATAAGGATCTAAAGAGGAAAAGCTCTGTATTTCTATTGCCAATTGTTTAAGCCAAGCAGTTCCACCAAGCAGTGTATTTTCTTTCCAAGCAAAGAACCAAAATCCAGTATAAATTCATAAAAAGGGGTAGATGAAAAGAAGACTAGGAAGGCAGTTATCAACTAGGATGAATTTACTTTACCATTTAATCTAATTATCTGTTATTTTAGACATTTCATGAAGCCTGGAGAAAATTCATTGTTTGTTTCCACCACTGGCATTTTTTTTTTCCTCTTCTCAATCTCCTTAGAGGATAATTAGCTCACAGCTGCCTAAGTCAGGAACGTATTTTCATCGTCCTTACAAACTGGCTATTATGAGCTCAGGCTGTTCAGAAGCTCTACAGGATCATTTGATACCAATACATGCATTTGTTCCCCACAAAGAACTAATGGGTGCAAGGACAGATAAACTCTGTTCCCACTGCAGAGCAACACGTTCAGTCAAGGGACAAATAAGTTTAAAAATAACAACAGTCAAAACATACAGAAAGCACCAAAGCACAGAATACCAGTCAGTCACTGAAGTCAAAGGTAAAACCCCAAAGGACTCACAAAGCCTCCCCACAATGTAATGTCATGAACTTCTCATGAAAGGAGCTATGTAAAATGTAACTTACAGCTCAGTCACATCTTTCGGAATTCCTTTGGGCATTATCCGCAGACCTTTGTTGCTGCAACGTACCACCGAGTCCACACAGGTACACTGGGAAGGACAAGGAGGAGAAAGCAAGCAGCTGCTTTCATCGTTACCTGCAGAGGAGGAGAAATGGAGTATTCAGAAGGGAAATCAGCTTTCAGCCCAGACTGATGCACTTTGAAGGCAACTTCTTACAAGGACCAAGGAGGGACATCACTGAATCCTGGGTAACCGTCACAGAATTTTAAAATAGCTCTCCAAGCTTTTGGAGCAACTGTTAGGAGGAAATTCTTTACTACGAGGGTGGTGGAACACTGGAATGGGTTGCCCAGAGAAGCTGTCCATGCCTGGCAGTGCTCATGGCCAGGCTGGATGGGGCTTTGGGCAACCTGGTGTGGTGGGAGGTATCCATGCCCACAGCAGAGGGATGGAATTAGATGAGCTTTAAGGACCTTTCCAATCCAAACCATTCTAAGATTCACTATGTACAATCTGCTTTAGGAGTTTTTTTTTTTTAATTCAACTTTTAGATGTTAATTTTGTATTTTTTAATGTCAGCCTGGCATTTCATTAATCATTTGAATTAAAAAAGCTCATTGTTTTTGACAAGGATAACAAGGCAAACAACAAACTGAGCAGCATACTTCCAACTGCTGGCAATCCATCTGTGCGCACATAAAAATATCTACTTTTTCCAAAAATGAATTCAAAGTTCCATAAACAGCAGATTAAATCTCATAATTGAAGAACAATAGAGTTTGCAGAACAAACTAACTCTTTGAAGTTAAGAACATTAAGGCATGGATTTTCCCCAAAACCAACAGGCTTTGCAAAACATAAGGCAAAAGCACACTAAGGTATCACAATGTATATGAAAAGAAACAATTAGTGGCACATTCTCTGGATGACAGCTAGAGGAACCATGCAACTGTTTGTGAGTACAAGCAGCCTGAGTGGACCAGCACTGACACACAGGGCTGCAATCCAAGAGAACGCAGCCAGCCATCATTATTTGCCTTCCTTTTTTTTTTTTTTTAAAAAAAAAAAAAAAGAGATGCAAGGACTAATTGAGACTGATCTGTTTCTTCCTTCTCTCTGTTGGATGTACCCATGAGCATTGAGATTAAAGAATAAAACTGAAATACCTGCTACAAGATAACAAAATTACTCATAAATGCATGGGTAGGGAATTATTCGTATTCAAAGGGATGGAGAAACCTGACTGGCCTACAAAAAACAGGAAATATTTTTCCCTTTTTCTTTCCAACTGAGTTTTACAGTTGGAAGCAAAATTCAAAGCCTTTCACAAACCAGCAGAAAAGGTATGTTTCTGCAGCATATTCAGTTTTTCCCAATGTTCTTTTTTTTTTTTTTTTTGCATCCTGCCACCACATACTTGTCATTCACCATGGCTGTCTGACTGACTCTATGATAGAGAAAGCTCTGAAGTATGCAATGTCATTTTCTTGACCAAGATTTTTTCTTTCCAAACTAAAAGCCAGTTATTCTTTAAAGACTAAACTCATTTCCCTTGACTTCAGAGCCCAAAACACGTTGCCTTGCTGCCACATAGCTTGACTAGGACAGAGTTCATTTCTTCTCCAAACAGGCAACTCCTGTGACTCTTACAGCTTCTTTAGAGGTATGACTACCTGCAGCTCCAGCATATCTGGGCTTGACAGACAACCACAGCCTCCAAGTCAAGTTAGCAGTGCATTCATCAATCAGTTTTTCTCCTCGTTATTTTCTCTAAAATCTGCTTGATCAGAAGACAGAGAAAAAGAACTATCTGAAAAATTAATTAAATTTAAGGATTTTTATTTATTTAATTATTTATAACCTATATTGACCCCGCAAAGCATTAAGCATCACTGAGTCATTTCAAGTAGCATCTAAGTTTTTTTTTTCTTTTTCCCTATATTCATCTCTTCTATTGGTAAAACTGAACAGTTCCCAAATATAAAAGACCTTCCAAGCAAAGCCCATTCCCACAAGCTTCAATGAGTTTTAACTAGCTGTATGAATAAGGAATTGGGTGGAAGAGCCAGGATTATACCAGTATTATACAAAGCAGAGCATCTGTCTATCATAAATTTATTCTTATATTTAGGTGCAGATGGTAGAATTGCAGAAAGTGGAAAATGAGAACAACAATAAATTCCTGATAGGGAACAATAATCTTCATCTCTAAATGGCTGTCTTCCTTATCTCTAAACTGAAATGTTCACCATGAATCATTGCTCGATAGGCAGGGTGGCTCTCACACAGATGTCAACATTACCATAAATGACAAATTGAACTGGATTTTCTTACCATCACAGGTGAAATCCTGGGCATCCACATCTTGAATTGGAATATCCTTTAAAAAAAAGGGCTTCAAGCATCGGGGATTTCCACTGACGATTCTCTTCTTTCTCAACCATTTTCCCAGCCAGGCCAAATGGCAGTTACAATTAAAGGAGTTAGCCAGCAAATTACTGAAATGGAACAAGACATAATTGCATCAAATAAGAACATACAGAAATACTTAAATAACTGCAGAAAGAAGACAGGTTCCAAGTTGAAGCTCTTTCCTGCCATCTGTGTCTTTGAGATCCTGTTCTGTTCTACACATCGGGCATGTTCTACGCAGGTTTTATAGTAGGTCTAGGGTTGTAATTGTAAAATGCATTTATGTACACATATGTATGTATATAAACCAAAGTACTTACTGCTATAGCTATTATTTAGACATACTTGCATCGCTAACAGGGCTTTATTTACAGTGTATTTCAACCCAAGCGACAGCTGACATCCAGGTCTAAACTCATGTCACACACTGACACACGTATGGGTGATCTTCAGTCTGATTACTTCAGGCAATAACATGGAAAAGCTTAGCACGGCTAGCCATTAACAAAGACCTACGTGTACTACTTCGTATGTGTACAGCCACGCTAGCTTAGCACATTGTTCCTGGCCACAGCGCACCCGTCTTTCCACCTGCCTGTGTTACAGATCTGTGCCAGGTGGGAGCTTCTGGCAACCTGGATTTGGGTTGCCTACAGAAATACAGGAATAACAAGGACAGTATTCTGCACATACATACATATATACACACATACATAAACTATGCAGCACTGTCAGCTGGAGCCACTCCTTATCAAGCTTTCTTTCTAAGGTCAGTATTATCTGTAGTGAAAAGCATGTGCTTTTCTGCCTTGTAAAGTTTGTGAGGTCTGCATCAAATCTTGCTACAGCTCCCAGAATACATTTAAAATACTGCTGCAGCCTAGCTGCAGCACTGTGGTGCATGGTACCCAAAGCAACCACTTGACAGCCTTCTAAGAGGAAAGGATTCTTAGTGTAGCTTGTGTTAGCAACATTTAAAAAAAGAAAGCCTTATCCATTCTCTTGTCAAGCCATGAAAACATAAACACTACGGCAATTTCTCAGTTGAACACTTCTAACACAGACATCTATATAAAATAAAGGTATTACCCATCTGTATTTTTAATAGCTTGTGATTCTTTAAATGAAAGGAGTATAAGGTGATGTTTGTTTTAAGCAACAATCTTTCTAACTTAGCTCGAATTAGAGCTGAGAATCTTCGAAAAATCTTTTTTACTGGAGTCCTGTACTGAAACTCCTATACATTATTTGTATGTAAGAGTTTTATGAATAAATTTCAAATGAAAGCAAGAGGCTGATATTCCTGGTAAAAAAAAAGTTGACTATCTTTTGTACAAATACAGAAAGAATAATAGCCTCTAGTGTTGCTCCATTGAAGAAAATGAACTGTCAGAGCCCCACACATGGAAAACGAAGTATCCAAATTAACACTGATGGAATTCCCACATCATATGTAAATATGTCCAAGGATTATTAATATGGTAGTACAGAAAAAAAAAAAGATGATAACGAAATTCCTCTAAAGCACAGTGTATCTTAAAAATGAAAAAGTTTCCTAAAGAAACACATGCTTCAAATACAGGTGTAGTAGCTGAAGACCTTGGAAATCTTCACTTGCAACATACTTTTACAAACCTAACCACGTAGTCAATATCACAAAGTTTTCAGCCAAGCAATTCCTTCAGAACACAACAGTGCTGGAGATGAAAACATCTGGCACAGTTAAGGTGTGGCAGCAAGAAAACAAACCCAAAAGAATTTCTAAATTATATAGGTTCTAGGTCAACACTACATAACCACAATATGATTTACAGCTGCTCTCCATGTAGTAAAAAGGCTTACTTCAGTCACTGCACCCTTTAATCACTGCACTAGCCAGGAGCTCTGGGTGTGTAATTACACGTAGATCTTGTAGAGACTATTGTATTGGTGTAGAGGGAGAAATGGGGAGGAGTAGAAAACTCAGCGTAATGCTCCATAATAAAAAATACTCTACCTACTTTATGCTGACTAGGTTTCAGTGGCAAGACTAATTTTGCTGTATAAAGGTGAATAAGTGAACAGGTTACATAGGAGCTTTCAGTCAGAAGAAGCAGAAAAGTACTGAAAGTATTACTCTGCTTTTGGGGACTTCATTTCTGAATTGTTTTCCATTTTCTTTAATCCATAATGGGAGCACATGCAGAATGCCTTGTATATTTTCCATACTGACATACTTTGGCATGAATGTTTAAACCAAGCATTTAAATCTCCAAAGCTTAGTGAACCAATGCTCCAAAGGTCATTTGTTCCACTGATGGAAGGGAGTGAGATCATATTTGCAAAACAACTTCCATGAAACAAATCCTTACAAGGAAGTAATCCACTATTAGAAACAAACAGCAGGTGTATATAATCAGGTTTCTGGAGAACCAGCAGCTCTGAACATAAGGAAAAACTTTCAGAAACATTCATATGGTCAATCTGCAGAATGCTCCCATCAAAATTAATAAGTATGCCCATTCTACAGAGGTTGCTTTAACTTAATGTGCTACTCCTCATTAGCTGACAAAGGGTAAAATATCAATAAAAAATATTTAACCCTTGGATTACATTTGGTTTATACTTTTCCTAAGAACTAAGTGAGAAGTTGTTACATATAAATGCAATAGAGAAATAAATCTGTTGTTATGAAACTTAAATAACTCTGGGAAAAAAAAAAAAGAAAAAAAAAGAAAAATTCATCTTGTCACAATTTACACGTCCTCCTACCACTTCAGTGGCACCTAAATTTAATTCTTGGTCCAGCTGAAGAGAATCCACTTTCTATTTTAATTTCATATGAAGGTGACATGCCCACATACATACTCTTTCCATGGCAATGCTGTGATGCAGCTTTTGGAAAAATTTTAAGATAGAGGGTCTCTAGAGTGCCATGTGGGACAAGAGATCCCCTACAAAAACCAGTTGAAAATCTAGAACAGCCAATAATTTTCAGAAGCTTTATCTTGGAAACCGGCTGTTCAAGTGGAGCTCTCAAACCACAAACAGAAATATTGGACAGGCAGATTGTTTTAAAAATTCATAATTAGTAATCAGAGTTCCTACATGTAAGATAGTGATTTAACCACTCAAACAGAAACAAAGCAATCAAGCTTTTAGCAAAGATGTCTTACTAACATTAAATTCATAAGTGCTTCCTCAAGGACATAGACATATTTTTAAAATCAAGGGTGAATAGAAGTCTTGAGGGATGAAATATTCATATCCTGTTAGAAACATCTCTGTTAAAAATTGCAAAGTAGCTATGGAATATTAACTATTTAAATGAATTCTAGTGACCTGTTAGAAAAACATGCTGAAACGCATCTGGATATTGTTGAAATTAGGCTGAAAATACATCCTGGAATTCAGGGTAAGTTTATATGAGAATAGCTGCATGTTTAATTCATGGAAAACCAGTTCTGCTTACAAATCTGCCCAGTTGACTGTGTGAGGACTGAAAGACATCATTGAATACCATGTATGCAGAAGTACAAGTACATTTCAAATTAGCATGCTAAATACTTATTTTGACTAGTAACACATAATAAAAACTGATATTTTTTCACCAATAACTTATAAAATAAATGTTCTTCGTCTATTGAAAACCATTAGTGCACTATTTTCAGAGCTGTCCATGTTTTGATAATATCAGTGAGGCTGACTCAATGAGCAATAACAAAAGGAGCAATATTTTTTTTAAAGTGCTGTAAATATGCCAAGATAAAAAAGGAAAGAAATGTTAAATTTTGTATTAATTTCTGGCTCACAGTAATAGATGCAAAAGTGAGTCATTGCAAACCCTGATTAACTCGCAAAGTGTGGGTTGAAAAGGAAAAGCAGGCATAGTATGTATCTTCAGCTGTGTTGTCATTTCATATAACAACCTACAGTGGAGTGCTGCTAGGAAATTAACACATTTGCATTTTGCATTTATATGTGAAATATCACTATGGCTTGTCTAGACCACAATGTCTGAAGAAGTCAAAAGCAAACCTCCTCCTGCCTTAACTGTCCATGGATCAAACACGAAGTGAAAATGTGTCAAAGAACATAATTTTTCTTCAAAAAACAGGTAGAAACCTGCCATGAGATGTGGTTTTAAGTCCATGCCAAAGCAGTGCAGTCTTACTAGCAGCAGCTTTAACTGCTGATCCTCTAAATTGTAATATTCTATATCTGCAGCTGAAACAAGGAAGAAAATTGGGCATCTTCTAATAAAATATGACAAAAATGCTTCCATTCAAACAAGACAGGGACTTTATAGACTGATTCAGAGAGTCACAGCTATTAAGGGATGCACAAAAGGAAGTACAGAAGTACTGTGCAAGAAGCAGGTAGGCACTGCTTGCAGCACAGTGAGAACAAGATTTCAGCAAGTACCACTTGATTTGTCCCGTGACTTGAAAATGGTCAATAGAAATAATCTGGTTGTTTTTGTTTCTTGTCCATCAGTTTCATGGGGCTTTGGGGGTTACAGAAAGTAATGGAAGAAAAGTCCAGGTTCAAAACCTGAAATGCAATATCTACAATAGTTTGTTTTGGTTGGACAATTAAAGTGTATTTTCAGGGCAGCGTGAAGGGAATTAATCAGACAACTTACACTAACAGCAACATCAGGGTCCATATTCACAGCTGGAAACAAAGAGCAGACTTTCTCTCCATATTTATCAGTCTGTATTTTATTAAAATGGACACCTCACAAAAGGTATGTACAAATACTTGAAAAGCAAAGGAACTACTTCAAAGAAGTACACAGAAATATAAGAGAATTACCAGAAAAGCTTAGATTGGAATTTTTAAATTCATGTTCAGTAGGACTGGAGTGTTTTGTCCTCTTAAGTTCGTCTGAAAATCTAAGCATTAGCTACTAGATTTCTTCTGATATTTAACTAATTTAAATGAAATCCAAGAATGAATGCTATCCTTACAAAACTAGACTCTAGTGAAATTAATGCAATTCTGAATCTGAAGAGGTTGTTTTCCTTGAACTCCTCCTGCGTACTGCACTAGGTTATAACATAGCAAAACACGCAGTCATCCTGCCTGAGGCTGGCAACATCTGAGCTTTTTCAGCCACTCTAGCTGAAGCAGTTCAAATGTTTTTCTGAATCATACCCTGAATCTTTCAAAGACAACCTGTGATTTCAGTAGGATAGGGTTTTCTTTCTCTAAATGAGGTTTTCCAAATATGAATAAGTAAGCATTTTGATTTTGAAACTCAAACGCTGTCTCCTCAGAAAGAAAGCATGGAATAAAGGCATCACGATGTGTTCGTATTGTAAGAAGATAACTTACATTGTAGACAAAGAGACTAATGTGCTGAAGGCTCCAGGGGTGATGGTGCTGATATGATTGTCATACAGAGAAAGAAGTCTCACTGAGCTCAGTCCAGCAAAGGTGTCATTGTTTATACAGCTGATAGAGTTGCTCCTCAGCATCCTGTGAAGATTAAAACAAGGAATTAGGAAATATTGGGAGGGGATATAATTTCAGGTGAGGAGGCCCCATTTCTAGGGCATCAACAGATGGTTTGGCAAGTACTGTGCTCTATTTTTATTGATTGCTGAAGTACAACACAGCTAAAAGAGGGCTAAACTCAAACAAACATTGTCTTGTGAATTTAAAATGCGTTTCTTCCACACAGCATTAGAGGCTGATGGGAACTCCACATCTGAAAATAGTATGCAATCAAAATTACAACTAGTGGCAAACTTGAAAAAAACACTCAAGTCTGTCCATTTAGTAAGTATCTGAGAGCAAGTCTATATGTATTTCAGAGACCAACTGAGAAAGACTGTCAGAGGTTATGTGACAATAATACTAACTGCATTATTTCTGCTTCTATCATGGATGTTTTTTGTAATCCACATTGCAGAAGTACGGAAGGAAACAGCGCCCTTAGCAGAAATCAAGGAGTAGCTTAGGAAAGATTTCCAGACCTAAAGCAAGCTCTGAAATCTCATTATAATAATTAATTGACAAGACAGAAAGCAGTAACCATTCTATAAATTGTTCTTTGCTCAGTGTTTGTACTAGATGAATCAATGCTGTGTTTTGGAAGATACATCTCTCTGAGTTGTTATGGTAACAATGAACTCGATGATACAGCCTAATTAATTTGAAAGACTGCAGTATTTTGTATCTCTGCACAGCAAAAAGAGTATGTTACAATTCATGCCAATCAACATCTGGATCTGTAAACATAACCACACAGTTGTAATATTTCTACTTAGGTGAAAAATTGTTCCATGATTAAAGCATACTACCAGAAATCCAGACAATATATGCAGCTGATGCTGCCGTTCCAGTGAATTGATCCTCTCAATTAAGGAGCGTTCATTCTTTGGTATCAAATTCATGCAGTGAACAAGGACAATTCAGACTCCCTTAGAAGTCTGGATTTATATCTATTTGAATCCACCAGTCGGGCATTTACATACTTAAAAAACACCAAAGAGAGATTAACTGTGCAATCAAACACTCAGCGTTTAAGACCTGGACATTATGCTGCTTTAGCGTTACTGGTCTCTACACAGAGTTATCACCACAGCCACTACAGGTGCAATGGTTTTGGTGTTGCAACTAGAGTGAAACTATGTCAGAAAAGAGTCAGGAGGCAGAGAGGCGCATGCCTTACATGTGGAGTACAAAGCTGCTTGAAAGCCAGGTCATGACCACGAACTCTAAAAGGTAAGAGTAAATAAAAGAAATAATGCCTTTAGTGGCTCAGGTCACTCTTGGAAATTCATATATAGAAGCATTTTCTCTATTCTGTACGTATCAGGCAGTCGTTCTGCAAGGTGGGATGACTGAACTGGTATGTCAATACATCAATTCCATGGTGATCTACTGCCTTTTAGAAAACAAAGTCTTTTAAGAATGACTGTCCAGCGTGACTTCTTCATAAAAGGCCACAATTTTGGTGCTCAAAGTCAGTTAATGGAGATATATATGTCCTTCAAGCCAAAACCTTTGGTTTTATACCACAGCATACTATGCACTGTGTGCCCTTCCTGAAGGAAAACTTATACTTACAGAACATCATTTCATGCTGTGTATATTTAGACTGCTTTATCAGCTAGGGAGAAATTTAGGTCAGGTCAGTAGGATAGCTTGAATGTTAAGTATCTTTTTATTAAAAAAATGCTGAATACTGCTTAGGAGCACTGCCACAGGCTGCTTTACATTATGAAAATTAATTTAGTATCTATGGATGGTATTTTAAATTCCCTTAGTAAAATGCATACATTAAAGAACAGATGGCTGTAACCACAGAAAAATAATGCTAAGGAATAGCAAGGGAAAAGTTCCCCATTTGTCATTACAGGGCAAAGGCCTCCAAGTGAAGCCTGGATTTTATTTTATTTTTTTGTACTTGAGTAAGGGCTGAAAGGATTATGTGATGATTTTGTGCAACATAAGAAGCATTTGCTGCTAATGAATCAATTGCGGATTTTAAATTTCATTTTGATTCCTATAGTCTATTTACTGACAGCAGCCGCCTAGTCAAGTGCTTTCTTTCTACAGCAGGGAGACTGTGCAAAAGTGGAAATTCTTCACATACAGATCATACACATCATCTGGCATGAGTCTTTGCTGTCATCAGAAACCTGACCGTTTTTCAGGATGGGGAAAAGGAATAGATTAGATGCCATCTTGAAATCCTCTCTGTGATCCTTCTTTCAATACATTTTTTAACTTGAAAATAAATTAGTGCTACTTGCTGTGAGTTTATGTACAAGTGTTAGTTCTAAGAAGTAAATTACAAAGTTGTTCTAAGAGCTCAAGTAATGCCAAACCAATTTCTTATGCGTTTATGTTCTATGTCTCATACATGCTCTCCCCAACCACAACCACATTAATACTATATCCACAGGTAATTTCTATGGCAATCAAGGCTGCAGCTAGCCCAAAGTCATGCATGTGCTCATGGGCTGATACACCTGGTACAGAGTGAATGGTCAGCTACCTTCTGCCAGCAGGACTACAACATTACGGTTGTGCCTGCCTTAAAGTTGCTTAGCTACATCTGTATTTGGTGGTAGTGATAACTTGAGCCTTCTTTTGCTAGCGGGTGATTTCATATGGTTTGTAGGACATTAAAATCTTTTATGTTCCTATCCTCCTCTGAGGTTTGGTTTGAGCAGACCAACAATTCCAACTTAGGTAGAGGACAGGGGTGTGAGGATGGACTAATAGGTAGCAAATATGTTCCTAAACACCTTGTTTCCATAGGAAATAATAGAAGTATGCCAAAAAATGCCCAAATTTGACCGATGACATGTTCACCATCAAGTTGCTCCTGAAACTTTTGAAAATCGGTTTTCTGGTTTTCTTCCACAGAGGTAGAAGATAAATCTCACATCCTACCCAAGACTAGAAATTTACTGAAGGTTTCATAACACTGAAACAAGGCACTGCTTTAGAGTTTGCTGTCTAGTAACAGATTTTAACAAGTGCTGCTGAACTTGAGCACTACCACTCCAGTTACAGAGGAACAGAGAAAGACAGATCTTTGCACTTACAATGTCTTCAGCCCTGTGAGGCCTCTAAACATTCGTCCGTGTACTGATTCCAGTTGATTCTCTGTCAGAATCAGTTCCTGCACTCCTGAAGCTCCATCAAATGTGCCTTCTCGAATCTCCTTGATCTTATTATTGCTCAGATTTCTGGAAGGAGACAACCAGAAACAGTAAGAAAAGCATTAGTGTTTTATTCAAAACACACATCATCACACTGGAAGGACGATGGAAGGACGGACAGAAGGGAGGTAGGTTACATGCATCTTAGTGGTTATCTAGGAAAACATTCAGTCAGTAAGGAGAGAATACAGAAGTTCAGAAGTACAACTAATCTTCTTACAAACAGCTCTCCTTCACTCTGCTCACAAAAAACACAGAACACATAATCAAGAGTATTTAAATCCACAGATTTACCAGCTCTCATACCTCATCTCATTGTTGCTTATAAGGGTCTCAGACCTACAATAAATGGTTTTCTAACATCAGATTTATGTTCTTGAACTTATGGAGACTGCTGAGACTAGGTGCTCTGCAATTAAATCAGCTACCATTAAAACAGCTACCACCACACATTGAAATATGGAGCCCATTCATTTAGTGTACCAGGACCTTTACTCTTTTTAAACCCAGTGCTTCTGTAAGATAAATAACTGCGTGACTGCATGTATCTGATAAAAAAATTTTATATGTACAATCATGAACTCCCAGGCATTTAAATTTAACACCATCATTCAAAATGAAATGCCTATCACTTAATTCTCAGTTCACATCTACCGCAATATACAACATTATTTTCTAAATATTTACTCTGCCTATACAGTCTCAAGATGTTTGCTTATAGATCAACATTGGAGAACTTCAATCTAGAAAGTTAAATGAAGTTCTGATGAAATGCAAAGTGAATCTTCTGAATATTTCATATTTGTGAAAAACCCAGTGAACAGAAAACTTCTGAATGATAAAATGACCTTAGAGATGCATAAAAATAAATGGTTTTTAATTATTTAAAACACTTATATAAAAGGCCTTAAGCACTGTAAGACCTTGGGCCTCAGTCCTTCAAGCATGTCCTTATGAAGCCCTGTAGAGATTACAGTATGTAATCCTATTTGTGTAGGCCTTTGACAGGAAAAACTATTTATTGTTTTACTGTCTACAATAAAAAAGAGAAAGTAAAAGATACTCTCTTGTTCCCAAGAAGATGCCAAATTCCAACACTATTACTCATACTGAATAGCATCTCATTCCAGGAATGATCCCACTACACAGGCAGAATGAGTAATAGTTTCAAAACCCAATGCCAGGTGATATAAAACAAATGACAAAGTATCAGATTAGCACCTGGGCTACAGTGCTCATAAGAACAGGCAATCTTGTTGGGATAAAAGCTGACAGAAGACATGGCAACAGGACAGCCTGGCCTCAGACACAAATAATGTGGGTCTTGCTCTTTGCAGCAGTCATCACTTAATAAAAAAAATGTTGAGTCTTGGAGATATGCTTCATGTGGGATATGAGTATGCTGGTTTATGTCTGCTGAACAACTGTCAGACTTTGGGTCCTACAGCATGTGGTCCATCACCTCTTGTGCTTTCTGTGATCAGAAAGAGTAGCAGTATGCCAGCAATCAGCCAAAAATGATATAAAAGTATACAGAAATACTCACAGGTTTTGCTTTCCAGGGGTTTTGTACTTTGTCTAACGCTCGCATGAAGAGCTTATGTGAGTTAAAGCAAGTCAAAGACGGATATGCTGACATATGCATTTAATTTGGGTGCTCAGCTATTTCTCTAATGGAAATGTTTATACCTCAGCATCTCTTTTGAATGCTGGCATAAGTAATTGCTCCCAATAATCCCTTTCCTGGTAAAGATCACCCCATGATGCTTATTTGCACAAAAATAAATGAATAAATAAGTAAATGTTTGTGGTAGGAAGGGAGGGTGAGTTACTATAATACAAAGACTTTAACTTTCAATTCACAGATTGCAAACTGACCTATACTTGTTGTTAAAAAGTTTTATTAGTTTTTACCATCTAAAAGATATTTAGTCACATTTACTAAAAACGGGTGCAATTTTAATGGATGATTGGATACTCCAGGCAAAAAAGCAAATATTGGAGAGGAAGGCTGGCCATAATTTGCCAAGGAACTGGCACCTTTAAACAATCCAAATCATCTGACTTTTCTTTGCTGCCAAAGAACTTCTGTAGATAGGCAACTTCACTCATTTGAGTTAAGAATGCCCAATCGTTTCAACAACATAAAATTATCCAAAAATATGCTAGCAGTTGCAGAAAAAGCCAATTATATGTACCTTTCCCATGCACGAGTCTTGAAAATCCAAGATTAAATGCTATGACAAAATCAAAGTTGCAAGGCAGCGAAAAGACAAGCTTAACAATAACAAAAAGGTAAGGAAAATACTGTCCTGCAATCCCACTTGGAGTACTGTCAAAGCAGATGTTGTGACAATCCAGATTTCTTAATTTGTCTTCCTAAATTAAGGTTTCCCTTATCAGAATGCAACAAAAAAAAATGGTAGATGACAGCAATTATTCACTCAGAAGATGTATCATCCTGAATGTCTGACCCTCTAGAATAACAGACATGAGAAATTACATACTTTTCAGTCTAGAATTACCAGAAAAATAGTCAACTGTTGATACAAACCTTAAAAAATAAAACCAGTAAAACTTTGCCTGCTTTCCAACTCAGAGAGCTTTAGTCTGTCCTTCCCAGCATGAAAATAATCTTTCATATATAATGACCACAGCACTTGACAAGAAACATTTTTTTCTATCAGAAAACTTCTGACAGAGTTTATAGCAAACTCCCATTACAGAAATGCCTCATCCTCTCACAGTGTTAAGTTTCTATCAGGAAGTGTTCTTGAAATACTGGAAGACAGTGGAAAAGAAAATGAACCTTGAGTATTTACCAAGAGACCTATGGCCTCTGGCACGACCCAGATGGGAACCTATAGTCAACCTGGTCACTCAAGAGGGCTATTGTTTCCAGAAGGACCCTGATCTACCACGGTGATAAATTTTAATCCTATTTCCAGACTTGTATTTTGGGTAAGAGGTCAAAAGAAATTTTCAGAAAGCCTGGGTTTACTTTATGTGTGGCTGTGAATAGGAAATGAACAGATTTAGGAAGCTCTCAAGGTGAGATTGTTCACACAGCTCACTTTTCAGTCAGATTTTATTTACCTTATGGCTAAAGTTTATGATAATATTATTTCTGTTGATCTTCTAACTTCAACACAGAACAAGCTGGATTCTATTCAGTCTTAACAGAACCATTCATCCTGCTGTACCTGCTGGGTCAGTTTCAACATTTCATCGTGGTATTCACCACTGAATTACCAGCACACGCTGCTGAACTACGACGAGCACAACCACCAGAGTGCAGTCCAACTGCAAAGACTCTGCTTGGTCTCAACTTGCATTTTATTGTTTTAACATACAAACAGCCTGTTCTGAATGGGGTTTTCCCGAGAATATTTCAGGCTGTTGGTGGTGTGTGTGGAGTCTTTAAGTATATTTTGGGAGGAAAACCCCAGAGCAATTGCATTCTTGTGGAGGAAGGATGTTTGCTGAGAATATTTTACAGCTCTTACCAACAGTCTGGCTGTCTTTTACAGAGTGAGTTGTTCTCAGGAGCAGGATGGCACTGAAAGTCTTAAATACTACAGACAGACACAGAAATATACTCAGTGACATTCATACATTTCATGCAACAGAGCAGATTGATGGTATCACTGAAAAAAAAGGAGGCATGTGATAAGCCCAAATGCCACATATCACAACACTCTCCACAATTTCATTTCCACAAAATAAAATCTGTTTCTGTATAAAAAGTGACAGATGACTGTGACCTCAATTGCCATGGTAAAATTTATGCTTAGGGGAAAGAACAGCAGGTAACAGCTGTTTCTAAAGCCAGAAACTACTTTTACCTCTCCAAGAAACTTAAGTTTATGTTTATTAAACTGACTTCTCGTCTGCAAACTTTATCATGATTCAGTTTTATTTTGCACGTAAAGTGTATTAAATCCTGGGCTGACATGTCATACAGTAAGATTTAATGTAAGAGAAATACCTACAGACAAATTAAGCCTCCAAAGTTAATTATATACTAAAGGTGGGGTTGGCAGTACTAGCTATGGCCAAGACAGTCTGACATTTCCTGTTATAAGACTGTATTTTATATTCACTTTGTAACTTTGGCAAGAAATACCAGAGTGAACTGTCAGATGTTCCTTCCAGGTTTTGAGGTAAGTATTTTTTTATTGTTCTTGTTCTTCAACAGAATAAAAGAGGTCAGCGCCCTTTCTCCGCAGCAGTGCATGAAATATGGCAGTTAACCTTTTTGTTTTGAATGTGAGCTTGGTGCCAATTCTTCCTCTGCAGAAACAGCTTCTGGGCCCCCATTTGGGACAGCTGGTCCCACTGATTTCCAGAGAGAGGGCTGGGGCTGATACCAAGGAGCTGCAGCCTCTCCCTGCAGGTCAGTATCCCATATCTACAACTGAGTGCATCTCCTTGCTCCCACTGAGTTGGGTACTGAGAGGGGATTTGATGCTTGAACCTGTCTCCCATGGCCAGAAGACAACTCCACACTCCTGCTGTCATGGGAGTCCTCAAGCTCTGGAGTTTTTCTTTCACTGATTAACACCTTGAGGTGACCCCAGTGCAAAACACTAGCAATGCAGTTCTTGGAGCTGGAAGCCAATGCAATGTGACTTTTGCTTTGAAGTCATGCCTTTAAACTTGCAAAAGCAAGTGAGGTGCTATGGTAAGAAGTCACTGACAGCAAAAGAGAGTTCAGGGCATTCAGCAAAAGCCACTGAAGAACCCAGTAAATTACATCTGGGTGGGGTTGGATCTACTTACAGTAATCTACATCAACCTTTTTATTGCACTGTAAAAAGCATTAAACATAAAGATAGATTCAAATTTTGGCTATGAAAATAGTACTATGTATACAGGATTTTGCAGCTAATTATTAAAGTTGATTTTTTTTAAAAGACATATGCAGACATGTTAACCTTTTAAAGAACAACACAGTAATCTTAGCAATTTAAATCCTAGAAAAATGGGGCATAACTTAGCATTATGGTTCTCCGACCTTTAAATTTCTATATCAAGAATTCAATTCTGTTTTGCATTAACATGTATTAAATCCTGGGCTGATACAACATACAATAAGATTCAGCTTAGGAGGAATATTTACTGACAAATTAAATCCTAAAAAAAAACAGAATGAACTGTCAAATATCCTTTTCAGGATTAGAGATAGATGATTTCAGTTTCCTTTTTCAAAAAAAAAAAAAAAAAAAAAAAAAAAAAGGAACTTCACCTATGCCAGGAAATAAAGCTAGCCAAAATACTGAAATACTGTCATTTCATGGAAAGACCCTCATACTCCAATAAAATCTGATTTCAAATTTGCGAATTTGTGAATTCAACGTAGTTGTCTTATTCAAATGATACATCTTCCCTGTGGAAATCTTTTAAGAATTAGCTGAACTCTAAGTCTTGAACAAAGAGATTTAAGATTCCTGCTACAATCCAAGGAGAGTATAAGACACAGTTTAAAGAAAATTAAAGACCATTGCCACACATAATCACTGGAGAAACCCTAATATGCCAACACCAGATCTGTGTGTACACCCCTTCGGAATCTTATTAAAAAAGACCAAGAGATTGTGATAAGCAACTGGACACATATAGACATGCACAACTGACAGAGCTTAAGTGACAAAAGAACAATCATGAACATATACCTAGAATATATAATATATATAATATATAATAATAAAATATAATTTGAATCCTCCTTAAGGTCCAATTTGCAGTCAACCTCAAAGTGTGCATGTTATAAACCAAAGTTACACATCAGTATAATATAAATTGAGGAGGCACCAAGAAGGAACACTAGTCAAGAGGAAGCAAGGGCTAATTCCTCTGTCTCTGGAATCACACTGGAGCTCTCCTAGCCAGAGCAGAACTGTTAGAGTAGCTTCTCTGCAAATTTCCTTGACACACCTCTGTCACTGAGTCATAAACTGAGGTGAAGAAAAAACAGAGGGCAATCATTCAAATGTCCCTTTAAAAATCTATCCTCTCAACTTAGGCTAACCATGAAAAGGCAATTAAATTGGCTATCTCAGCACTTTTCATTTCAGAAAAAAAAAGAATTGCAGAGATGAATTAAAAAAAAAAAAAAGTAAAATAAAGGGTGGCATATTGATACCTGCTGACCAAAGGTGATTTTGGCCAATGGCTTGCCAGGTGCAAAGCTTTGAACTCTTTCCTTAAGCCTAGGAAGCAATACAATTTCTAGGCACATTCCTCTACCTGCTGTTCTTTAACACTTGAACGGACAAGGAATATGATGAGACCAAGTCAATATTGCCAAATTAAATAACTGTAAAAATTCTTGTTCCTTATACACAATGAAAAACGAATATTTGATCAATACTCTTCTTCCTTAAATTAATAGCAGCAATAAGCAGTAAGGCTTAATGAAGAGTTTTTCCAACCTGCCACACACACAGAGCTGGTGCATTAGTACCATTAACAGCTGCAATCCTATCCACCAATATTTCCCTATACGGTCACTAAATCCTTCTTACCTGATGGAAAGAGGACTACGAATTAGCTGAAGGATACTTAGTAAAGGCCAAACAATAACACAGAAGTAAAGGGATGTATGTTTTTCCTGGTTACCCAGTCCCTTCACAAAATATAATTAGGAGAATTAGAAAAAAGATGACTAATCTGGTTTATTAAGAATCAAGCTACTAAGTAAGGCCATGGTTGACATGTTGCTTCTTTGATGGAGCAATATCCTTTTCAGAAAATCTGTGTATTCAAATCGAGATGTTTCTTCACAACATCCAGTAGAAGAAATCAGCTCAACTATAAAGAGTATCTTAAACAGGCTGTGCTTATGGGCTGCCACTAAAAAATGCATGAGACAGACCTTTTATAAAGTATGGGGCACAACTACTGCTCTTTGCCATCCATGTGAACTGCACCTGTACCCCTTTGTTTGCATTGTCTGTCAAGAACAGACTAGAAGGATGTTTTGTTTCACAGGAAACACTCTTAAAAAACCCTCTCAAAGCCAATTCATGCTGCTGTTATGCATAACGACACAGCCCTGTTGAGGCATCCCTCCACCTGAGTGATTAATGGGAACATGAAGGACAGCACTGTAACTGACCTACAGTAAGTTTTAAATAAAAGCAAAGAAATTACTCCAGCTATGCCATCTTACCAACTTTCAAAACAAATCCTGAAGGTCTGATGGGGACAGATTCTGTCCTATTGATGTGTACTTTTATATACTGTGCATTTTTTTTCCCTATTTCCTATCTGCTTATATAGAAAACAGAACAGTTCAACAATATCAACAAGTTAGTTTCTAAGTACACTTTAGCTACAACTTAGAGATCATTCATAAAATACTAGGCTAATGCTTATGATTGATTCCCCAAGTCTGGTGGCCTGTACTTGCACAAGCATACCCCACACTCTCAAATCTGCACTGCTGCATCTGACATTCTTCAAGAAATAATACTGATGTAAGAATCACACTACAGTTGTCTCCAAAGCCCCTACGACCTCACACATCTTCAAATGGCTAGGAATCTCCAGGTGACTGAAACCACATGAAAGAAACACCAAACAGAAAGTCAATTGCTTGGTTTTCCACAATTACCTTGAATCTAACAACAAAATCTTACTAAAAGTAAACAAAGAAGATATTAGCAATGTCATCATAGAGTTAAAACTTTGAAAAACATCAGGAAGATCCATTTAGAAGATCAGAAGTTATCTAATATATTTTTCTCTTTACAAAACACACACTATTCTTATTAAATATATATCCTGAATAGTGATGATACTCTGATTGCTACCAGAATTATACAGATCTCTTTGAATCACTGATCTCTAAATAGCTACTTGATTCTCTTCTCTAAAACCATAGTGATCAAAAGAAACTGTCACCACCTATTTCTTGTAATACTACTTCCCTTTGACTGTTTGACAAAATCACACTATTTGGAGTTATACTTGAAACGTAATGGTTGCCTCAGTTGTCGTGAAAGATAACACATTCAAAAGAAAAAAAGAAAAGCTAAAATGGGTGGCCATCTCTAACAATAGGCATATATCTAAATAAATTCTGGAATGGAATTACCTTCAGTCTCTAAGAGTCGAAGACTTTAAGAAATATAGCGTAAAGAATACTGAGAGGTCAGCATAGGGGTCTTCACCTGTCACTGTGCTTTAACTGGGCCTGTCCATCCAACACGTAAGTCATTCAGTTTCCTTAAATTAACATTACAAATAATGAATCCTGCTACTGCAGTACTGAACTATAAAAACTTTATCCCCTCCTCCTTCCTTATAATCCAAGCATGTATTCTAACAAGCAAATAACTTGAACTTACATTTTTCTGAGGTTGGGTAATTTCTTGAAGAGTCCAATAGCTTCCAAAACAGAAATATCATTGTCATTCAAACGCCTGAGAGGAACAAACAAAAAGACATTTAATGCTTCAAAGATCTCTGTAGATATATCTCTGTGACATACAGGACTGCCACACAGAGAATTATGACCTTTGTTAAACAAGATACTATCTGCCACGTGTCTCAGACTCCTAGAGTGAAAAGTTAAAAAGCTTAGGATGCCTTAAGAGCGTAATGCCAAAAGGCAATGTCAGAATGCCTTCTTTCAATGCGAAGGATAAGAGATTATTAACTATAACCATCACAAAGCCCTGTTTTTGCTTGACTAAACGTCCCTCTTGCATACAGGAGTCATGCAGCTGGAGATCTGATCCACATAAATTGAAGGGATTTGATTTCAAGTTCTTCCTCATCAAAATCTATTGGTCTTTGCAAATAATGCAAAAGCTACCATCTTGGCATGCTTTGGATGCAAATTCTCTCTCTGATTACATGTAGCTCAAATTTTCTACATAGATAACTTGCTGTGTTTCTCTCTCCTGTATTCTTCTATCTTAACTTCAGAACAACAATTACTGCGGTTCGCATAGAGTGTCTTAAGTACAATGAAGAACATACTACCAAAAAAACCAGAATTGTGTTTGAAGGGACTGCTAACAAAACAAGAGAAACAGATTCTTAAGTTACTAAGTCATAAATATTTTTATATACTCCTTAGCTGTATATTACATTTATAGTTCCTAAGAATCTCTAAAAGCAGATATATTTCATAAAATTGCATACAGCTTAACAATATATTGGTTTTAGACAGAGCCATTTCACCCAGGTAACAAGCACCGCTGAGATGGAATGAATTCCTGATCAGAGATTTAACTCAAAAGAGTTAATTCACTTTTTAAATAAAAATATCCAGGTGCAAAGGCAAAGGCCTCAAAGGTCAAAGGAAGAGGAACCATACAAATAATTCCTGCTTAAGCCACGTGACAGGACAGCATTGCAAGACACACGCAGGCAGTTGATGTACAGGGCCATGTCTCCTTTCTCATACCCGCACTTGGCACAAGAGCTGAGAAAGTAAGAGAGCTGTGGTGCTCCTTTGAAATAAAATCAACTCACCCTGTGTTTCCCATGGGGATCAAAAATTCAAGGTGCCTTGAATTGCTGAGTATCTTATACAACCTTTAAAAACTAGGAAAACCAACATGCTCTTCTGAGCACATCTTGGAGAGGCAGCACTTACAGATCAGTAGTATATTCAGGAAGGTGGCTGGGTAAGCGGGTGAGTTTTTGGTTTGAGCAGTCTACAACTGTTCCCTCGCAGCGACACTTCTCAGGACAGACAAGATCCATGAAACACTTCCCGGTGAATTTACTTCTGTAATCCTCGGACCCTGCAATAAAGAGAAAATATATTCCAGCAAACAGCTCCTGATAACTGCAGCAATCAGAGATTTTATGGAATCAGTTTTCAACACTGCCTCCTATCAGCTACCAGCTCCTGCACACAATTTCAATACTTGCTGAAGCTTTTTTTTTTTTTTCTTTCCCCCCAGCAGTTTTTTTAATTATTCCCAAGACTAGCCTCTGTTTTGTCAGTTTTCCCTTGCTAGGTTAATTCCTTATCTTATTCCTGTTAAGGCATCTTTTTTTTAAGCCGGGGTCTGCTTCAAAGAAGCTCCAGCAAAGTCACTTTTTCATGCTTTGCACTTATACCAACAAGTAGGAATAAGAATCTCATGAAAGCAGGCATTATCTTGATGCATTCAAATGATATATTAAAAAAAAAATCATTAAAAAGCAAAATTTTCAGACCTCAGCTATTAGAGCTATTTTTGAGAGTAACCGTGTATAAGAGAACCTTGCCAATTTTCCAACAATTAGATACCTTTATTAACTATGTTAAACAAACAGCGGAGGAAAGTAATAGTACTTTAAATCATTTTCATTTTAATTAAGGAACAGGTAGACCGTACTTAGTGAGAAGCACTCCCTCATGTACCATTATACCATGAATGCCAGACCTCTTTGACTAGGTTTTTGACCCATTCTAATGAAATGCTTTTCCAATTAGGCTCAGTGAACTAATCTGTCCTTTTCTGGTTTGGTTTTTCTCTTTTAATAACAGCAGGTTTGAAACTTGATCTCTGTGTTTCAAGGAACCAGGAGCATTAATAAATGTGTATGTAATCAAAGTGTTGCCAAGACAGGCCCTGCCATGCGTTACCTGTCCGCTCACTTCATATTTCACAATGGAAACACCAGAATTGTCTCAGGAACTTTGTGCTATGTCCAGTGATCATAACTACCAAAAAGTATTTTTAATTTTTCCAGAGTCTTAAAAGTCAATTTCAGGGCTTTCTCAGGAATGATCTGAGCAAGTTCAGATTTTAAATAGAACCTGAAAACATCAAAAAAAACTTAAACTTGAGCTGAAATTTGGTTTTAGAGACTTGACGACATTCTTCACCTGCTTCCCTCTTCTAGACTGATAAATACACCACTGCTCGTTTTATGGCCGCATACTATTTTTTTTTTAGATCACTATTATTTTAATTTATGTTGCACATCACCTCCACAGGGTGATGCAGTGAAAGCAAGCAATTCTGCAGGCAATCTAATGTTTTGATTCCACAGACACACTTGGGTTTAGTTTTGTAATTCCAAACTAGATTATGAGAAACTTTACACACAGCTTTGTACACAGAAACTCTGTACACAGCAGCACTGCTTCTGTGCTGCTAAATAATTGCAATTTATCATGGTTCTCGTAAATTACATATCTAAAGTGAAACTTGACTACTGTTTTTTTAGCTTGATGGCACAGCACTTAAATATTAGGACCACTGGGCATTTTAAAGTATTTCAAAACTACTAAGCCTTCTTCATACCACCATCATTCAAACTCTATCTTTTTTGGGGAAAAACAAAAACAAAAACCAAGCATCTGATTTCTGGTCCTAAAAATTCCTGGCTTGGCAGCCAGGATAAAATGTCAAGTGATGAACATATCATGCTTTGATTACAAGAACATACTGCTATTTTTCCTTAGGTCCATGGAACAGTTGTTTTGGTTGTTTATCATTCCCAGAAATAACGCCAAAGTGAACAGCTATCAGGATGAGAATTTATTAAAACTGCTACAATTACGGTACAACTTGAAAAATAAAAGCAAAATTTTTCAGTGAAAAGTGTCTTGGAAATCCTCAAATTAACCCCTGAACAAGTAATCTAATTTTCATTGTAAAAACATTATTTGAAAGAATAATCACAAACATCATGAAGTTTCACAGGGTAAGATTTTATTAAGTATAATTTTTTGTCAACTTATGGATACAGGATTCATTTTCCTACGGAAAAAAGAAGGATGGGAAAGTAAGTGGAAAGTTTTCTGAAGGATAAAATGGAGTATCATCATCAGAGAGTGAAAATTGGCTTTTTTTTTTTTTCCCTGAAGCTTTCTGGCAGAGTAAATAAAGAATATTTACCACATTTTGACTTAGCAGATTCAGTCTCCTGATGGTGTACAACTTCCCACACAGCATCAGCCATGAGAAGCTGTTCTGATGTGGGCGCCTGTCCACGACCTCCACGCTTGTGGTAGGGTAAAGCCCTCCCAGCTCAGCAGGAGAGGAAGCCACCAAACAACACCTTCCTACATATTATTTTTTAGTTTATTAAAATAAAATGAATTTTTACTTTTTAATAAAACAAAATAAGGGTTCAAATAAGAATTACCTGGATAAGCACAGTCAAAAGCAATCAAAAGCATGCATATGCTCAGCCAGCGCTCAGTCATCCATTAGAAAAAGATAAATAGATAAAATTTACTGTTTGACCTAAGCCTTGAGATCACTTGGACTGGTGGCTGCTCTATGAAGATATTCCCATCTGTGATACTAATGTGAAATTGAGCCATCTACTTGCAGAACTAGTTACGTACATATCCCCATTTCTACACACAGGGCTTTATCACTGCACTACTACATGGCTCTGAGTGGATATAACATGATTCAGGAAGCGCAATTAGACATCACAAGCATGCAGTACTTCTTGTACTTCCAAAATCACCTGTAGAAAGAGACGTCAAACACGCACAGAACACACACCTGACTTCATTTTACTATTTCAGACCAGCCATTTGGTCATTTTAGTATACCTGAAGGCACGTGTGCATTGTAGATGAGAACTCCGTGAAGCTTGGCTGAATGCAAAACACAACCTGGGAGTTTCCAGAAATTTCCAAAACTAAAGAGTTCTTTAACATGAGTAACATGATTAGCCAAGGCAACAGCAAGGCTTGTTTAACTGAATGTGTTTATCTGAATTGCTAGTTACACTGACAACATTTTCATTTCACAATCTATGTGACACCACTACGAGGTACCAGTGCATTGTAATTCCTAAGTATCATAAAGCAAGACCACATGCCTTTTTATAGAACAGCAGTATTGTGATAAAGAAATACCACATTTCCAAGTGCTTGCAAATTTTAGGTGCTTTTCTAGTACTCACACGAAGAAATAAAGCAGCAAAGACGAATAGCTTTTTGTCCTATTTTAATACTTAGTAAACCTGATTTCAGTTTTTAAAACGAACA
This sequence comes from Cygnus olor, assembly GCF_009769625.2. Lineage (NCBI taxonomy): Eukaryota > Metazoa > Chordata > Aves > Anseriformes > Anatidae > Cygnus > Cygnus olor. Next base: position 15,567,858 of record NC_049182.1, on the reverse strand, counting down.
ATTCCCAAAGAACTCAAAAGGAGTGCTGGATGATCTCTTCTGGAAAAAAATAAGCTATTTTTTTGGGTCTTGAAGATTGACCTGATATTTTCCTTCTAGAAAAAATGGATCCAACTGTCTGAAATTTGGCAAAAATAGTATCATGGACGTCACTGGGTTTAACACTTGGCCAAAACCCCAGGAATCCTGACACTCACTTCATCACTTAACCACTAGATCACAATTCTCATAGGTTTTTAGGAAAAAAAAAACAAAAAACAAACACAAAACAACAACAACACAAGACATACATTATTTTACATAATTTCCCATCAGTAGTATTAATTCTTATCAGTAGTTACAGAGAAAATCTAACAAATCACAGATATCCTCCATTTGATGGCTCCACAACAGATATGTAGCAGCTCCACAAGATGAGACAATATTTCCATATACGAAAATTTCTGCGTGAGGCCCTCAAAGTACTTTAAGAAATAGCCGTAATTATCTCTACTTTACATGGTGGAAAAGTTATGCAGACGTACATTAAAGATCTTACCTATGCTGTCTGATCCAAAAAGGCTTATTTGAGAATGTTGACTCAGCTTTGTGCTATGTAACTATTGGATAACACTGCTTTCACACAGGCCACATTACTGGTGTCATTTCACGGGACAGAAGATAATGCTTTGCAGACTCTTCTGAAGTTCTTTTGCAGTATACTTCTTCATAATGAAATGCCAGCACATTAAGATTACTCAAATCAGATCCAAAGTTACGTTAAGCATCAGGCATCTCATTACACAAAATGGCATCCAAACGTACCTCAAGCTGTAGGACTCAAAGGGCAGCTCAAACAGAGAGATGTATTTACATTATTTATAAGGTAAGTAGACAAAAATATTTTTCATCTCTGTAGGTATGGCTGGAATCACCTTTGAATCAAATCCATTAACAGGATGCCTAACTTTTTCTTTCTAAGAGCAATTAAACAGATGAATTACTTGGAAATGGTTATTCTGCATGCAAGCCCTTTGGAAAGTCTGACCCAATTGTCACTAGGGTTCCCCCTCGCAGTCCAACAGGTGCCTGGGAGTTTGGTTAAGCAACACACATCACCTTTTTGACTTTTCCTGTGAGAAAAGGGGAGTCTCTCACCTTTTGATGCTTCTGAAAACAGCAGAAGTATCCCAGCATGCCATGCGGCAGGGAGTATGCAGCCTTCCATGGTGCTTGACAGAACCATGTTCAATTTGTATTGTTCTACCACATGGTTAGATCAAGCACAAAGGAAAACCGCATGAACAGCCAGAGTCAGAGTTAGGCAGCGCCAAAGAGAGAAGAGCGTTGAGAGGAAGCAGCATGGAGAAGCACAAGCTGAAGGTTCACTGAGAGCTGCTCTCCACTCCACCCATGCAAAAAGGTGCTGGATACAAGAGGTCATCCTTTACGCTACCACTGCAGGAACACCCTGGAGCACAATTGGGGTTAGTGTACAAGAACAGAGCCCGGGCAAATTCAGAGACAGAACTAGTATGATAGAAAACACTGCCAAAGGACTGCAAATAGCTCCCTCCAGGAAGGATGTGCAACTTCCACCACATACTGAATGCCTGATGTATGCTGCTATTTATTAGCTACTTACACTCTCATGGTGTCTCCTTTCAGAATAAATTCCATTTTGGTTTGTCCCATTTATTTAAATCCAATCTTAGAAATACCACAGCTCATATTAGTAACAGTGGATTCTGAGCTGATGGCCAACCTCTGGCACTAAACGCTCCCCAAGCTCCCCGTGAGCTCCCCAGCTTTCAGTTCCCAGCAGCCTTTCGTGCCAGTGGCGCTTACACTGACAATCTGTAATGCCACCGCTTTGCTCTGTTGTTGTTTTTTCAACTGTACTTTCTAACATTGTGGCACACACATGCGACTCAAGACATGTTCTGTGATATGAAGGCAAACAGGAGTATTTTGTTGTTTTGTTTCTTGGCATAAAATTCGTTCTTTCTTTCCTGATTATTTCACACAGCTTTGCTTACTATAACTCATTCCTGAAGCTCTGACATATAAAGTAGGGCGTTCTGTTTTGGCTTGACTGCTCCCACTGAAATAACACTCCCAGTGACTTTAATGTCTGCAGAGCTATGCTGGTGGAGAGTGCTTTTGAAAGTCACATCTCAAATGTTCTTGCATGCTTCACGAACGAGAGGAAAAGACTGTCCTCTGCAACTGCTCAGAACATTTTGCTGGACTTCAGTGAAGGTCAATGCTTGTGCCTTAAAAAAAATAATAAAACACTGCTATCCTTAGTAAGGGGTTTGCGTTGCACAAAGAACAAAGTCAGCATCAAGTAGATTATTCATTGCCTACATAGAGAACAATGTGAGTACTCGGGCAGAGATGACAGATAATAGAGCAAAGGGCTCTGCTTCATTTTGTACATTTTGCTATGAACCAGCATTACTGTGCAGAAAGCCAACACACGATTACTTGCAAACTCCAAAAACTATGCACAGCGTTATCTTAGTCAGCTTCTGCTGGGTTTGTTTCCTTAACTGTACTCAAGGTAAGACAAGCAGCTTTTGGGGGAACACAACACAATAAACCTTCATTCCCCACAAGCTGCTAAACTAGCCACAGTCCTAAATGATACAAAAATTAGATTACTAATTTTCTTTTGTTACTCATGCAAAATGGCACAATAGGCATTATTAATTTTTTCCCATGATTCATTCTAAGTATCCATAACCCTGGAAAATCCATACCTCATTTATTCACAAATTACACATAACTAGCATTTCTGCCAGTAATTTTGTGGGGCTTTAGCAAAGGAGGGTTCAGAGTTTCATATCCTTATTCCTACACCTGTTTAATAATGCAGCAATTCTGGCATTCTTCAAGTAAATTTATCCATGGAATTCTGTTAAGCGACGGTTCACATCTTCCAAAGACTTGTGTATCATATGCAGATTTTCAGTATTAAGAGGAATATTTGTAATAAACTCAGTAATTTCAGTGTCCATGAACTCTTTCAGTCCTACCGGAAAAAAATGTGGTCAGAGCCCTGCAAACATCTTCCTGAGAACCCCCTAGAGGATATTTTGAACAAGTCTCTGTTCCTCTGCTGCACTAATTAAACACTGCTCTCAATAACTGCCTAAGCTAATCATCAAGTGCAATGAACAAGAGGTACCAGCACATAAAGAAACCTGACAAAACCCTAATTTATGTCCCAAAATACATCAGAGGCAAAATAATCCACAAGCATATTTTGGCTTTTCTGCTCTTTGCAGGCTATTGCAAAAAATGCATAGGAATTAATAATCTAATGCTTTTCACCTCTTTCTTTCTTTGGCAAATAGAGTAGAAAGCAGGAAGGCACACTATTTTGTGTTAGGCACAGTAAATTGTGTTTAAAAAAAAATAAATCCATAAGCCCTTGGAAGTGCATAAGGTCATTCTGCATACAGGTTTGCAACAAAAATGTTGAAAAAGGAATGACTGTATCCCCAGATATTTGCCATTTCTCATTAAAACAAATAAACAAACCAAACACAAACAACAACAACAACAAACAAAGACAGACCCACAAAGATCCAAGTAGAAGTGCTCTACATCCAAGCAAGATCGTATGGTTTGTTCTTAATGTTAATTGAGCTCTAGTAGTCTGAGATGTGCTTATCAGTCATTGAATCCTCAGTTTGCAAAGAAATTGCGTCTAGGACCCTATTTTACAGTCCCATCAAGCTGTAATACTTCAGGAGCCTGCTGTAGTCTCCAAACAGTCAGAGAAAATTGTATTGTCCAATTGCAGGCTTGAATATTACACCAGTTTTAGCTGACTGGCTACCTTCATGCCAAAGACACCACCATAATTTTCTTTATGCAATTCAAGTCACCACAATGCGTACAAAAAGGTGCTAAACTTGCATCTTTGGTGAGTGTTGTGCAGCTTAATCTCAAAACACGCGATGGCGATATGATTTCAGCCCCACCCCTGGCTACCCAAAGCCACTAGAAGGGATCACCTCTATGAGGAAGAAGAGAACAAGCTGTGCACCACCTTAGCTCGTGAGGTGCCTGAGTTACAGAAGCAACCATCCATCTCTCTGCTAATAATGACACCTCCAGAGGACAACTCAAATCTCAAATGAAGAACCTATATCGCTCTGCATGCCACATGCACAGGGAACCTAGGACGATTGTATTATCTGCATGCCTCAGCGATATGGATGCATCTGTGACTTTACATTAATTCTCCCTCCCTTTATCGCCTCTTTACTATAATTGCAAATAAGGATGTTGGTTGGTAACAAAGTAGTTCAGATTTTTTTTTTTTGAAGACTACTCCAACTTAAAAATAAAATGAGGAAGATCCTTAAAATACACTTTTTATCTAAGACCTTTCATTTTACCCACTAGGAATCACGCTCTCTGCCAAACAGACCCATCTACTGTGTACTAAACTTACACTTCCCCAAGTAAAACACCTTCCACTCTGCCTGCTTCCCCCTTTACTGCAGTCAGGAAGCCTTCACCATATTGTTCATCAGAAGCTAGTGAAGGGTTAGGATGACTGGCACAAATAATATTATAAAGATCTGAATTGCTATCAAAGGTTTACAGAAAATGGAGGGCTATAATCAGCATACAGTACAGACATTACTTTTTCAACAAGAACATTTCTACAGTACAAGGGAATTCAGCTCCATTACCATTAGTCATAGCAGTTGTGTTGTACTCCCTAATGACTTTAACTTCAGAAAAATGTCATGCAAAGCAAAGCTCAGATATACTCACAGCGTACAGTGAAGACTTCATGTTCATAATTATGAAATCAATCTAGGATTCAATCTGCAGGTAATTTGTTGCTGCTAAACAACCTTTCATTCAGATAGAATTATTAGGCACAACAAAGACATCCTCAGTTTTGCTATAGTCAGTTTCTGAAGATAGTTCTGTTGAGTCTTTGTGGCTTTCCAGAAAAAAAAAGACAAAAAAAAAAGACAAAAAAAAAAACCACAACCACACAGCATTTAACTGAATTAAAACAAATATTAAAAAAGTAAAATCTGAATGCTGTTAATTTTCCAGTTGTCCAGATCAGAGGCAAGTGCTTCATATTCCTTTCACTCATGCTCAAGCAAAAGCCCAGGAGAGGAAGAGTGCTGGAGCCTGGCCTCAGACAAGATTTCCTGCGAACATGCCCAGGCCTAGAGCATCCTGTGTAGGACTGCCAGTGCCCACCACAGTCACCTCCAGCATGGACACACCAGAGAGCTGTCACGTTTGGTGCGTGCTCAGGCAGGAGCTGCTGGAGACCAGTATGCTAGGGGCAGGCCAAATTGTGAATCCCTGAGCATGTGTCACTGCAGCACTGCAGCAAAGCAGACAAGCAAGTGGATATCAGTGCTTTTCATCAGACAGAAAATACTAAGGACAGCAATATGACTACAGAGTCTGTAAATGACTATTTGCTTACTAAAAATGGAAGGAATTTGCAAATCTGTCATTGGAGTGATTGGCAAATTATGGGAACAACTGAGAGTGTTTAAATCAGACACATTATTTTTGTAAGAACTCACTTGCCTTTCATGACTCTTAAACACTGGTTGAGGACTGATGATATATTACACCTTTCATTTTGAAAGTCCAAAGAGCTTAAATGTTTACATATTGCTAACCATAGGGAACGGGATAACCTAGGGAGAACAAGGGACAGAAAACATGTGAACTGCTGTAGGGACTGGACAAAACACCCTGACGTGCAGCCTGTTTTCTTCTGACTGGGAAATCTCTGTCCACTGTAGTTCTATACTTCTAAGGCTGAAACAATGCAGAAAAAAGAGAATGAAATTCCAGGTGATTGCAAGGAATAAGAACTTTGTTCCAATGTTGACAGGTAACTCAAGAAATATGAATATGTATGAACACAGAGACTGAAAAAGACACATAAGGAACTAGCAGGAAAACTACAATTTCTAAGAGAGTTTATCAAACACCTTTGAAAATTATGAGTGAACAAATAGCAACTACATACTGCTTTCTAGTAACAGAGGATAACACAGGATGACACTAGCCCTAAACATGCAAGCTGTAGATCCATATGTATGGCAGAGGCTGACTTTGATTTAACAAGAGGCAGCACCAAAAGAAAAGAGAATTGTGCTAGCAGATGGTTCATTGTCCTCTTCCTATTATTCCCTGTGCTTTTGACTTGTACAGCACTATCTGGAACTGAAGTAATTAATTAAAGTCAGTTAGATACAATGTATGTCCCAATGCAAGAGGAAGCAGCAAGACAGGTTTACTTCTTAGTATTTCTGAAAGGAACCTTATTTCTAATATTTCTAATAATTAGAAGATGAAAGCTTTGGTGATGTTATGCTTGTAGATATGCATGTTCTTTGATCATTATCAGAAATGGTCTGTGTAGGTACAGCAGGTGGAACTTTAATCACTTTTTAAATACACAATACACCGATAAACACAAACATTATCGCAGGGCAAAAAAGACATACAGCTGAATACAAGAGCTGCCCTCTGCGAAATCTATTTCGTACAGTGTCACACAGCAATCGAGAATCCTGCCAACTCTTGAAGTGACAAGAAGCTACCACAGAGACAACACAATCTGCTCATAGATTAATCTCCCTTCCTCCTAAAGCCCAGTGCTGCTTTAGGAAACAAAACTGCTGTGTAGTGAACTCAATCAAATCCTACTGGGCAGAAGATTTTTGTTGTTCTTTCCCCCCTATTCTGACTAAAAATGGGAGCCTCCAGTGACCTAAGGCTGGCAAGTCCCGTTGGATTTTTAAGTCATAGGGGGCAGATGCAGCCAAAAAGAAAACGATCAGAATTTTATTGCTGCCACTGAAAAATGACAGCATTTCCTTTTTCCAAATAGAAGACAGAATTTGTTTCAGACCATTTCTCTGATATCTCTTTCATAAAAACTCCTTTCTTTTAGTCTCAGATTCTATAACTGTGGGGAAAGAGCTGAGCGAGGGGGAGGTTTATTATATTTTGGTGCATTACATTAAATGGAAGGCAGAAAAACACAAGACATAGTATCAATTGCCATTTGAGGCTTAAACTTATTAGATAGTGTATCCAACAGCTTTGCCTGTCTCACAGCCCTCGGCAAAAACATGTCCCTTTCCCTGCTGTTCCTCCATTTCATGCTATAATGCTTCCAATTCTCATTTTAAAAGGAATTATGTACATTATCTACCTGTTGCACAGAATCTACTTCCTATGGCTACCCATAACCTTTGCAGATGTTGCTCCATCATTATCAGTAAAAGCTTGAGACATTTTGTTCAGGAAGGAAATAGCATCTGGGAAAAGTGCCTTGATGATGAATTAAAAAAGAAGGCATGTTCTTCTTGCTGAAGACTATCTAAAAGGATAATGGGGAGATGGAATAAATCCTAGAGGAACCAATATGCAGAACAAAGTTCTCTTGATTTTTTTTTTTCTGTGCTGCATAGTTTTGTCCTCACAGTTACATTTAATTAATGGAATACAGTTCTGTTTAGCCTGTCTGCACTGCTGAATGTGTTCTCCTGACACTACCTTCTTAATGTCTCTACCATTTCAAACTGATGAAACTTCAAACATCTCAGCTTTTCTTCCCCATTCCTCTAACCACTCCTCTCTCCTATTCGTGTACAAAAAGGACTTCCTGTCTTCTCTTAATTTACTCAACAAACACATTTTTTTCGCATTCCAGGTTCTTCCTGACAGTGTCCTTCAAGATATCTTGCAGAATCCAAACAGACATGGAAAACACAGAGTGCTTCAGGAAAACCTCAGACAGAATGTGATGACTTCAGAGCTGGTCCTTGCCCTAATGTCGAAGTATTAAGCATGGGTATGATCCTGACTCTGGCTGAGTACCTCTACAAAGCTCATACTTTCTGTGCATCATCACCACCTCTCAAAGGTCAAAGACCAGTTTGGGATAACACCCTTCACATTGCTTCCTACGCCAACCCCCGTATTCACTGTTTTTTTCCCCACAAGACTAACTTCTAACTATTGGTGTTTATTAAATGTATTAAACTACATGAAAATATCAGAACCCTGAAGCGTGAGCCCTCTGAGCAAAGAGATGAACATTGACAAAAGGATTTAAAATAAAAATTCTTTTCCTATACACTAAGCTAAAGACGTAAAAATGACATGGAGAATCCCACACTCAGCAAGGTCACTGACAAGTTACTAAGCGTTGCCATCCCAGTAGGATCATGGAGACTCATTCCTGGGTAACACAAAGCACTGCTCAAGAGCCTGTCTTTGAATACCAAGATTCATACATCATGGACTTTTCTGCACAAAGACATGCTGTGTTAAATCCTGGGATCAAACATATTCCTCAAAAAGAATACATGGAAAATTCCTGCTAAACGCCAAGTCTGAAACAGCCATGATTCAAAGGGACAACTTGAGCAGAACAGGTGCCAAGGATGTCTGTTCTCTGGATTGATTTACAAACTAAGATTCTTCTAAACCATAAGATGTTGCCCCTGCTCAATGTGAGTAGAGAGTGAGTCGAGTTCAGTGAATCTCAACACCATCTGGAAAGTCTACAGGCAAGGATAGCTCCTCTGTTGAGCTTTTCAATAGAATTAGTTTTCATCCAGCTGAAATCTTTGTTCTGAAGCTGTACATTCCCTGCCCTCCTCCTTCATAAGTCAGGTTTATGCCTTTTCCATGTGGTTTTGATGTTCTCATAGAACTGGAGAGCAAGGAAAAAAACAGCCTAATGCCTTAAGGAAAAGACCCCCAAGATAAGAACTCATACAAAATATTATTCTCAACATCACCAGCCACAGCGTTCTGCATTGTTGCTCTTCTTAGCTATGACCTTTCATAAATGATATCAGACGGTGTTTGCCTTATCCAATAGCCTGTACCATTGTTCAAGGCATGCATGCACATACATAACGTTAATTTCTCTAGCCTATTAATAAAAGCAGAAGAAAGTAACCATGGCAAATAGGGTACAGATTTATTCATATCTGTTTCTGCAGTCTACTTCCTTTTCTGAATCATATTTATGCATTTTAATTTCAAGTTTCTTTAAAGATGAATATTACTGGCTAATTAACTTGTTACTATGATGGACACAACCCAAAAACCTAGAGGAAACTATGTCATAATTTCAATTCTAGTTATAAATTTTGTGGCTTGAGTCACAAATGATGGAAGACTTTAACATGCATACCCAAGACAACCTGACTGCAAATGAAGTTATCTTTATTTTATTTTCCCCATAAAGAGACAGTTTAGCTCAGCATATTGCTTGCAGAGATGCACAAAACACCATGGCTTGTTTTGGGCTGCTGCCATTCAGTTTCGTGCTGCATCCCCATCTACAGTCATTAATGTTTTACCACCAGGAGCACAATTAATCATGGCCTTTTTTTTTTTTTTTCATAGGGAAAAGACAAAAATCATAGTAATTTTTAATAGAAAACACTGCAAGGTACTTCATCAAATAACAGTCATTTTCCTTCTCAGTACACACTAATATATTATCTCACTGAAACCTGCTTGCCTTTACTGTATACATAAAAAAAAAAAGAAGAAAAAGCAGTGATCTAAAATACATATATATCAAAACATAAAAAGGCAGTCTGCTCAGTTGTGCTGCATTAGGCAATACTTTTACTGACAGCTGTACCATAAATAAAGGATAGCTAGGGTTGAGTAGAAGGTGTTTATGTTACTTTGGACTTTATTTTCAGGTGGAAAAAATTCTCCATCTAGCTCACAATACAAAATCTTTGTCCAAACTATGATACAAACTGATTCAAAGCTTACTGAACACAAAAATCTTACCAACTTTGATGAGTTTTACTCAAATTAATGCATGTTACTTGTGGATATAAAATATCTATAGAGGTATATGAATTGACGCCACCCCCTCACCTCCAGCTTCACTCACATCCTAGGTCAGCAGAGCCCACTGCCAGTTATATAAAAATTTCACCCATAATGTTCTCAGCCTTTCAGGTCTGAGAACTCACTTGAGCTCAGTTATAATTAAGGTCATTGAGAGTTCTGCCTGAATAGAAATGAAAATCTACACAGCTTCCACCCCTCCAAAATATGTAGTTTGCCACAAATTCATATACATCTTCATTGTTTTCCTTAGAAATTTTATAACTTAGCAATTTTTTTTAAATTAAATGCCACAAGCTTTTCTTTTGTTTTTTCTTTTCTTTGTTTTTTTTAGGCAGCTATAGACTACCTTTTTTTTTTTTTTTTTCTTTTTTTAAATCCATAAGGTAATTGGCTTTTTGAAGAACTAACTGAATTTTCCAAATTTAATTTTAAAAGATGCTCCATAATATCCATTATAGCAAACACTGTCCTGCAGATTCGATTAGTAGGCTCTCTGGACCTGCTTATTTCTGAATTGAAAGTGCAGTACAGCCTGGATAAATGAATTACCTGAGCAGCGGAACTTCTTGCTCTTGATCTGGCTGATTCGTTTGTTGGCAAGGCGACGCGGATTGCTGCATCGAGCGCCACTGGTTTCTATCGGATTATCCTGCAGGTAATCAGCCAGCCACTTCAAATGGCAGTCGCACACAAATGGATTCTGAGCTAAATGTCTGAGAGAAGGATGGGATGTTTAATCAGAAGTGACCTGTGACACTGTACTCCATCACTGTTTTTCACAAATGCAAACCTGAAAAGTAGAGTAATTGAATAAGCTTCCAAAAACCCAGGCCTGGCGGAAACCACAGAGCTTCACATGAATGGAAGAATTCTGCGAGCTATCACATTTTGTAGCTCATTAAGGCTGTTGCAAGTTCTTTCATGGAGGAAACAAAAATTAATACAGCAAAGCCTGCTTTAAAGGACACAGACCTACTGTCTACAGTGGCCAGCGTTTTTTCCTGAAAGCTTGAAATGATGCATTATGAGAGAAATGCTGCCTTCTCGATGCACCTGACCCAAGATCATTTTTACCCTGGTTTAAAAGAAATTTTATTGGCAGCTCAGTTTCCTGGGATCAAAATATGAGTAAGTGAAGTGCCTGAGATCAGTGGGCAAAGCCAGAAGCGATCCAGGGGCCTTTTCTCAAGAGTGAAATTGACACTTGCACATAATCAACATGCCTAATAGTATTCCCCTTACATCTATTTCTTCCTGAAACAAAAAAAATTTAGTTTTGAGACTGAACTGTTTATGCAAAGTAAAACTTGACTCTATCCTTCACCAAAATTTGCACAACACATTTCCCACGCAGCTGGAGATAGGCACTATAGCATACTTTTTAACTGGAGAGTTAGACTTTGTTAATAGAAATCCCCTTGTCCTGGTTTCAGTTAGGACAGAGTTAATTTTCCTCCTAGTAGCTGGCAGGGTGCTATGTTTTGGATTAGGATGAGAAAAGCGCTGATAACATGCTGATGTTTTAATTGTTGTAGAGCAGTGCTTACACCAAGCCAAGGACTTTTCAGCCTCTCTCTGTCCTGCTAGCGAGCAGGCTAGGGATGCAGCAGAAGCTGGGAGGGGACAGACCCAGGACAGCTGACCCAAACTGGCCAAAGGGGTATTCCATACCATCTGATGTCATGCTGAACAATATATAGGGGTGGCTAGCCGGGGTGGAGGTGTGGCCGGCTGCTCGGGGATAGGCTGGGCATCGGTCAACGGGTGGTGAGCAATTGCATTGTGCATCACTTATTTCGTACACATTATTACTATTAATACTATTATTATTATTATTATTGTTGTTATTCTTTTCCCTGTCTTAATAAACTGTCTTTATCTCAACTCACAGGCTTCACTTTCCCGTTTCTCTCCCCCATCCCGGAGAGGGAGGGGGGAGGGTGAGCGAACGGCTGTGTGGTGTTTGACTGCCAGCCGGGCTAAACCACAACACCCCTGAAGTTCCTTGTAGAGAAAGAGCTTTTCTCTGCTTTTGTTATGATCCTTTTCACTTATCGAAGTTGAGCAGTATCTCAGGAGTTTGTCAGGTCTTAGAGCTTGATTGTGATGTCCGTTAAATTAACTCACACCCACCCCTCTAATTTCCAAGGGAGCAGAACAGGACACTCCAATAACAGGGAAAACAGTAAAAGACATGCTTAAATTTGGATTTGGACAGAGGTGTCAAGTTATATCCTCACAAGAACGCTGCTCTGTTATTGCTAGTGTATTTTTCCCACCTGCAGAAACTACTTTTCTTTTCTGTCTGGATTTATATTTATGAACTGACACTTAACAGAATAAGTGCAAAATACAACAGGGCAATGGCTGTCAAGAAGTGGGAAATGAAAGCAAGCATAGCAGAAAGTGCCTAAAGAAACTAAAGATTGCTGTTGTAGTAAAACCATGCCATTCCTGGTGTGAAAGGTCCAGAGAGCAAACAAGTAAGCATATGACACAGGACATGGCCTAATTTTGTTGTTCTACAAAAAAGGCAGAAAATGGCAATCACTGGGAGTAACAAAAATGGGGGAATGAATCAAAAGATTTCTTGAAAAAGCATCCTTATGGGATGCAGCAAGGCCATTCTAAGTAGTGGCCAACAGCAGTGCTAATAAAAACTCATGGAAACCAAAGAGATTTTTTTTTTTACATCTTAGAGGGTGTTGCCTGTTTAAATTGACAAATCACATGTACCCTTGTAATTGAATCTTCTCTGCCACACTTGTTTACATATGTATCTACGCTCACACATACATAGTCTGAAAACTACTGTTGTAGCAGATGGTGTGTGCGGATGAGGTGGGCTGGGGTTTCTACCTGATTATTCTAATGTCTTAATGGATCACAACGATACGTACTGGCCAGATATCTGTTGGAAATTAAGGTTGTGCTTCTGGCTGACTGAGGAGGTAGCAGATACCCTGCAGCTAGGAATCAACCATATTAATTCATTTATATGGGAATTAAAACAATTATAAAATTAATTTGTGTAATGCATTTCCAGTATTAAAAATATACGTGTATATATTTATATACACAAATATACAGAGGCTTATACCTATAATGCACATACAAATGTATATATATAAACACACAATATTGTGTATGAGGGGGTTGTTTCTTATTTTTCATTTATATCAGGCTGCCAACTCCAGTTCTGAAGAAGTCCTATTACCTTATTATCTTCCTACTCACAGCTTTAGGATGAAACCTTCTTCTGTAAAGTATCAAGTCATTTCCATACTTTCACTCCCAATTTTGCTTCTGAAGGTAATGCTTCTCCTAATGCCTCCAATTCAAAGACATTCAAAAAATGTTTAGTGGATTTTCTTAATGGATTAAATAATACAATGCATCATTTCACTCAAAGTGGAATGTTAGCTGAAATATGATTTCAGAAGCAATGACTGGTACAGCATATCTCAGCCCCAGTGAGGAGCTACACCATCTCACTAGCTCGTTAAAAACTGTTAGGCAATTTTTTAAACAGAATCCCCTCTTCATATATTCTGCAGAGTCAAATTTGTGTGTATTATCTTCCAACTAACAGTATAAATTAATTAATTGGGTAGCTTAATTCACTTACGATGTTTACATAACTACATTACTATAGGTAGCTGTGCTGAATTTATGCAACAGTTCTCTTTATCTTGCTCCTTTTGTTTCTTTCAGAAAAGGAGGGGCTGCTACCTTGGTGTCTCTTTCAAATTTTCTTAATGTCAGATGCACAGCCTTTGCAAAGACAGGCGACATCTTTTGGGAAAAAAGGAGAGCTGTCATTTCTGATATGCCTGCATACTCACAGAGTCTGGATCGATCGAAGTGGTGCAAAGAGCCCCTTGCTGATGGTCTGCAGTTTGTTGTCATAAAGAGATAGCAGTTTGAGATTATGCAGACCTTGGAACGTGTTTACCCTCAGGCAGTTGATCTTATTGGCATTGAGAAGCCTGAAAATAGAGGAAAGGTTTATAACTCATTAATCTTATAATAATCAAATAAAGATAGACTGAACTTTGGGGTTAAATCTAAAACATATTAACCCAGTCACCAAAGCCACTCCATATTTACATGTCTCCATTTGCTTGTTACATTAAAAAGGTGAAAAAAACACAGACAATATTAGTACTCTCATAGCTAGAGAAACATACAGACATATAACAGTGCTAGCTAGCTTCAAATACTTAGATTTTTTTTTTAATGCCTCACCTTCCCCATTTGTTCAAAATTCCAAACAAATATTTAAAGACTTCAGCTTAATATACATGGAAATGGCAAACACTTCCCACCCTGCTATTCCATACACACACTCACACGCAAAGTCCACAATGACAAAACCTTTTTTTTTTTTTTTTTTCAGTTTTGTATAGTTGGCAGCTGTCTTAAGTCTAACTGAAATTTCTGAAGGTTGACATCTTGTGATAAGCAATGCAGGGTAAATTTGATCATGGAAGAACAGAAAATGTGGTTCGCCTCAGAGACAAGAAGAGAGAAATGTAGGGTCTGGACTAAAACTTACTGAAACCCAACTCACTCCATGCATAAGGATAGCCAAGAAGTGGGACAGGTTACTCAAAGAAGTTGCACCGTCTCCATCATTGGAGATTTCAAGACGAGACCAGATAACATCATTAGCAACCTTCTCCAACCTAGTAAGCTGACTGCTTTGAGTAAAGGTTCTTAAGTCTTGTTGGCTAGTAACCACCTGATGTTCCCTCCAACTTCAATTGTCCTACAATTCTATGAAGATATTTCATTCCATTTATGTCAGATTCCTGTGCAGCTTTGGAAAAGCAGCACAAAGACATTTTGTCATGCTTTTATTTATTTGTTTATACTTTAGTTTGCACATCTACACAGCAACCAGTTGGTAAAAACTAATCAGTTCAGCCAGAAAATCTATGACAGGGCTTGTGCAAGTTCTCTTATGTTATCTAGCCAGAGTCCTGGCAACTATATAGTATATACCATCTCAACAACAAGCTGGATTGCCTTATGAGACAAACAAACAGGAGATCACTTAAATCACCGTTGTCATCTACATATGGGATATTTCACACATAGAAGGAAAATAGACAAGAAATGACCTACCCTTACACGAGCTAAAATCCACATCTTTCAATTACCGTTAAGTATTAGAAAAATGGTACATTGCAAACGGTATGGTATTAATCCATCTCTCTTCATCACAAAGTTCTCGCTACTTTGCCGTTGAGTTTGAAAGGTTTAATATTACGTTAACGTGACTCTCCATGAGATTTCACACTAATATCAAATCAGAAGGCAAATGCATTTATAGGTAGAAAGGAAAAGTCATTTTCCATTAAACACACTTAAAAACGCACAGGGAACTTCAATTTTTGATAAACTGCACATAGAGCACTCTAGACAACAGGCCAACCTAACAGGCAACAAATGCATGCTTGTTAGCTGCACATAATGCTTTTCTTTTGCTCCAAAATATAAGTTCAGAAAGCGCTTCTTCTGCACAGCACCATGCCTTTCCATTGCTGAAACCTTTGGAACATTGTGCACTCTACAGCTCTGTGCTCCCACCATCAATTTGGCAGAGCCTCATTACTGTACTAACAGGATACAGTAACTGTGCTATGCAGAAGATGGATATATACTTGGGCAGAGTCCTTTTCTCAAGGAGAACAGGAATGTAGTGAGAGGGTGTTAGAGCAGAACTCACCACTCTAGCCAACAGAAAAATCAATACCAATTCACCTGAATTTTCTTCTCCATGAGTCTTGGAAAAAGAACTTTGATGTAAGGTAAGAGAAAGTCCCACTGAAGGCAACAACAGACAAATGAGGTCATATTTTTGCATGAACTAATAACTAAAATCATTTTATGAAATCATGAGCAGCATTACTATGACCCCTCTGTTACCAGTATTTATGTCTGATAATTACGTGACACCTAATCCATATTTCAGTTGACTCCATTAGAAATAACAGTGTTTTCACAAGAGTTCCAGAATAGTTCCTCCTGTGTATTAGACTTCTGAGATTTTGCTTCGACAGCAAACGTCAATGTCATCTCTTACTACTTGCTTCTAATAGCCATTCATATGTCCAAGCCAAAGCAGTCTTCTACAGCTCAGTTCTCATGCATTACACATTTCTCTTTTATGCTTGTACATTATCTTTTATATAAAGAACAGGTTAACAAGTCATTAGAAGGCAGAACCATCTACTGAGTTTTGAACAATAGCCCCAGACATACACTAAATGTTGCAAACCCTCCCTTATCTACTCCCCATCCTTGGGTATTGGTCTCACATTGTTTTTAGGTAATGCACATAAACTTAGATTAGTTGCTCCATGGCTTGGTACCTTGTTATAACTTGGCTTGGTACCTAGTTATACAGGAAGGAAACAGAAAGGAAGAAAAAAGAATGTACTTTGATATATTTTACTAGATGTTATTTTCTTCTATTATTATACTTCTAGTTTATATTGCAAGTAGTGCTTTTAATAAAGCATTAAGCAAATTGAAGATAATCTCAGGAATAAGAGAATTTACAACTGAACTACTCTTGGATTCTTATATGCGGACAACCATTGTGTCTGTTTTAAGAAGTGCACACATAGCAGTGCAAAGCACTACATATGCTGCTTACCCCCTGTGAAGAACGAGCTGGAAGTTTAACAGTCATTGATCCCACTTAATAAGCCCTCAGAGCACAGCTGACCTGGAACTGCAGTCGAACACAGGATTCAAATTCATTCTGTCTTTCAACAAAACATGAATAAACCCAATGCTGGCAATTAGAATTTACAATGTGACAAGGTTTCCTAGCATAAATGTTTGGTGACTAGATTCATGGTGATATAATCAGTGACATTTCTGTATGAGCCAAACACCAAAAATGAGCAAAACTTATCCTATACATAGTCACAAATACAGAGTACAGAGGCACACCCTCTGCTTTAAGCATCAGAGAAAGCAATTTGTAAAAGGAAAGTGCTTCTGCAGACTGTTTAGAAGTGGGAATTCAGGTACTACAAAGCTCTTCCAAGGTGACAACACCTATTCCTTATATCATCTACACAATATATGTGCAGTACCTAAATCTAAAGAGGACAGATGGTGTGCTTAATAGTAATCCAGATGTAGCCATACCGGGTAAATCATAACATAGATTAATGTCCTATTTCTGACCAAAATCAGTGAGAAAGGGAAACAAAAGTGGAAAACTATGAGAAAACAAAATAAATCACACACCCCCCCCCATTTTTTTTTTTTTTACCTCCTACTTGCTGTGAGTTAGAGGATGACTTTTGGCTGTAAGCATTAAGGTTTATATATCTTCTTTCAAAACACTCAACCATTTTAAAATATCCATTATGGGTATTATTCCAATTCTTTGTTGATTCCTTCTTAAACGTCACAGCCCCCCAGGCTTTTAATTATTAATTAGGTAAATGTGACTGGCCTCACATACAGTTAAATATCAGATTTTTTTTTTTTAAACACAAAGGCAAACTACAAAAATGGATATATTGTAGCAAGCAGAAATGCTGATCTTGCCTAAACACTGAACTATGATGTAAAACAGACTATGGGTTTATTTTCATTGGACTTGAACCAAAAGAAGGGACAATATTAAAAGCTGAGTCACCTTTTATCAAGAATTGCATGCTATTTGTTTTGCACCTATTTATTGTGAAAGTAAACTTCACTAATTTTCCCGTTTTGTTATCAGCTTGATTGGGTTGAGATTTACACATGGCTTCCAGATGTGGTGCACCACTCAAAAGTAGGTTAAAAATTAAAGTAGAAATAAAAGTGCATGCTACCCAGAGGAATGAAAGATTATTAACTCAAGTCTCCATTTGCATCCCACTGGATACGTTAAAAACATGAACAAATCCTCTTGCAAGTCTAAGACCACCCCAGAATACGGGACGATGGTTAAGGACATTGTGCTCTGCACACCACTGAAACAGTGAGCAGTATCACAATTCCATGATCCCCTTTCCTGAAAGAGGGATGTGTGTCCACACTCATTGAAATAATAACGTGTTTCAGCTAAGCCCTTTGAACAAATGTGTACTGAATTGGCACTGTAATTGTATCAGATGCTCATAAGAACCATCTGCATAATTAAGATGGTCTCATAATTGAATTATATGCCCAAGCACAGTTTCAAGTGATTAACATTTAAATAACATTTTGAACTCCAAAACCAAAATGATTGAAGAAATTGCTTTTTAAGAGCAAATGGGGATGTTGATATGGCTTTTACCCTTAGCAGTGTTTGCATTCTCAGCTCAGTGAAGTCAAGTAATCAAACTATCAACAAATAACTACATAACTCAGAGACCGTAATAGCATCCTAGCAACCTTAACACACGCTGGAGACTGCAAGTTGATTTCTGTTGCTATAGGATGGACCAGAAATCATCCTAGGTAGAGTAATGAGCCAAAGGAAAGTAGTACGGGAAAAAAAGCTGTGCAGAACGACTACAAAAATTCTTATCTTTCCTTTTACTATCGTTTTGTTTTAACAATGATGACAACACAATGAAAAAGAATCCCATGAAGTGTATGGCACATCCCACATGCCAGACTCTGCTGGGGAAATGAGAACTCACCAGAAAAAGGCAGATGCAAAATGCATAGGAGAGGAGAAATGAAGTTATTTGCACAAGTAAAAGCAGCATACAAACTGAATACACGTGCCTTTTATAGAATATCAATAGTCAAAGGCTTCACCTACTTTCAAAGGCACTACGTGGCAGCAAGGAAAGGACTCCTGGCAGAAAGCACTCCTTAGTATATAAAATACCTGTTGCCAAAAGTCAAAATATTTTTTTCAGCAAGGTTTTTCCAGCATTTTGTTTTGAAATCTGTAGGGTATCAAGCATCATCTTTACATTTAAGACAGTTTATTATGGGAGAACAGCTGAAGTGCCAATATGCAAGTATCTAGTCAAGGGCTGTGTCGTACGATGAGCTACAGAGCCACCTGAGCAGTCACTGACGAGCTGCGCCTAATGATGTAGTTGTGTGTCCCTGCTTACTTATTGGCAAAATAATCTCATTAGGTTCCAGAAATGTTTCAGAATGGCCTGGAGCATAGAGGAGTAATCCGACTGCCTCCCTTTGTAAAGATATGTTTACATCTACTAAAATTTACATTTTCTAATGTGATGACTGACCACCAGAGTCTGTCAGTGCCTCAATTGATAATACTTAGTGTCAACTCATCATCACGCTTGCTTGAACCAGCTTGAAGTGTTTCTCCATATTCAGGAAGCTGGATGATGGTGATGACAAATTTATTCAAAGTAAATGAAAATGGAAAATGAGCTTATAATGAGTCAAAAAGGAAGTGCAGAGCATAGTCTGATAGTCCTATTTTGGAGAGATTTTAAAGGCCTCATTTCATTCCTCATCCAACAGACAGCAACTCTATTTGAAGTTGCAAACAACTTCTTGTTTTGAAGAACAAAATCCATAAAACAATTGTGTCATATTCATGTTACTACCTGGAGTATTATAAGCGCGTGTCATCATAGCATCTACACATCTGCTATTCAAAATTTGATATTGTCCAGTTTACACCTACAGATAACCACATGACAATTCAGATGCACAGGGGAATAAACACATTTTCTCAACTTCCTGAACTATCAGGGAGTTAGTTTCTTGTATAATAATCGCTAGGAGAGTTTCTGTCAGGTGAGTCCAGCTTGGAGCACTGGCGTCAGAAGAGCTAATAAATTACAAGCTGACGTATGAACTAGCGGTTGTTTTGGGAAGCTGCATGCAGACAGATTACAGAAGTGACACAGAAAAAGCAGATGCTGTTGCAGTCTTTCATTAGTGCTTGACTGTAATTGTATTTCTGTGTCTGGCAGATGCTGCTCCCTCACTTTAACAGCAGTTATTGAGTTTAGTAATATTATCACAACAGCAGCCTAAATGCAGAAATCTAAAGAAAAAAAGCTTGAGGCAAAAGGCTTGAAAACAATTCTAAAGCTATTAAACAGGTCTGTGCAGAGAGCATTTTGTCCTGGACTAGAAGGATGACGGCTGCACAGTAGCTCTGCTGTAGCTAGTGATATTCTGAGTAATCAAGGAAAAAGTCCCCATGCCATTTTGCTAAGAACTTAGAATCACAAAATCCAGAAATGACATAGGTTGCAAAGGACCTTGGGAGGTCATCTGGTCTGAACCCCACTGAAAGCAGGACCAATTTAGAGGTATTTAATTCAACTAGCTTTATCTGAGAAATAATTATTTTGTTGGCCCACAAGGTAATTCGTGATGGCAGTAAGCTCAAGAGGTTTCTTGTCCTGGTAGACTGCCCAAAACAGGGTGAGCTGTGAGGTCAGACCAGTTTGCTCAGAGTTTTTTTCAGTCTGGTCTTTAAAATCTTCAGGAACAGAGATGCACAACTTCTGCTCCACTGCTTGACTCATCATTGTGAAAATGTTTTCCCTTATATCCAGTCAGAAGCTCTCATTTTATGCCTGTTCTCTCTTTGCCATGAGAAAAATGAAGAAATCTTATTTACTCACATTACTTATAGCTCAGAATATTGTTATGAGAAGGAGAGACTACTGTGTTACAAAGGACTTGGAAATGGAAAACTGTCATTCCTTTATTCTGGCATTTATATGCTGTTTGCATCACCATTTAATGATACAACAGTTTAATGTATACAATACAAAGTATTAGAACTGATAAGCATTCTTTAGTTTTTTTTTTTATTTATTTTTTTTTTAATACTTCATATGGGTTTGTGCTTCACTGGATTTTCTTTGAGCGTCTAACAAGCTCTAAAAGTGCACAATAGATATTTGGTAGATCATAGATCCTATTTTAAGCTCTTAAGTACTGGGATTCTCTTTACAATTACAAACAAGGCAAGTACTTTAGACTTGGCAAATTTACTATGGAGCTATTTTCCAAGCAACCTCACCGGAAAAGCTACGACAGTACCAAATATCATACTATGCATCTGAGGAGAAACAGCATAAAAAGCACAGTAAGAGGTACAATAACTCAAAGAAAGTATGACTTGTTGAGTTTGGGGAAGGTTGATAGTAGCAGTTTCTAAAAGCACATAAACAACTTGCCACCTCGAACAAACTTGTTCTAAATAAAGGTCAATCTGAGTTGTACCAACCAGATCTAGTTCCAAATTTAACCCAGGTTAGATGATTGGATCTGGAAGATTAATTTTTCACCACTTTTGAATTTATTTTATCTGTCAATATGTCAAAATCTAGGTATCATCAACAAACCTCTGCTTTCAATGTATATGTACGTCAGGAGTGTATCTGCTTGAACCGACATCAATACAGAGTTGACTACGGGATTTCTTCTTGCCCATAAAGCTTGTCCAGCAAACCATGGGGATTTCAGCCATGAGATTTAGGAACAACACACCTGAGCACTTGTATGATTAGTAACTATGCGAAGTAAGCTTCCTGAAGAAGGAGGATTTATTGAAAACTGATACTTGCCAGACATGTGAAAAATGAGATTTCATCCCCTCATATTATTTTGCTATATAATCTCTTTAAACAGTAGAGATTTTATATCTTTTGGTTCCAGGAAACAGAGCACTCTGAAGCATAAAATGTAAAACTAATAAAAAGGCTCCCAGAATGTTTGTTTTAATATGGCTGGAGAAAAAAAGCGTATTACTTAGGTATGAAAAATACTGGTTAACAAACTTGGTGCCCATTATCCACAGGTCACTGCCTTGAGCCACTTGACTCTGTTTCACTGCAGGCTGGCTCTGCACGTTTGCTCGTTTGAGAGCAAGCAGAGCAACCGTCAGGTTTATCTGTCACAGCGCTGCTGAAAAAGAAAGAGCTGCACAGTATTATGTTGTGCCCCCTGTGCAGTGACTGGCAGACAGCTTGGCAAATTCAAGGGCTCATGAAAGAGCTTGTCCACATTCCAGGAAAGCTGGAAGACAGGTGAGAAGGACATTCAAATGTATTCCACTTTCTAGACAGACTCAGTTCAGCTTAAGGCCTCCTGGACAGGCATTCAAATTGCCCATACCTATCACTTACTTGAAAACTTAAGCTGAAACCACCTTAAGCTGAAACCCTTTCCACCTTTCTGATATTCAACAAGTTACACAAGCATTGATAATTAAGCAAATGCTATTCCACACTTTGGGCTGATTAATGGCCCAGTGAAATGAAAGTTAAAGTTTACTATAAAAAAATTAAAAAATCAGATTCCAGTTGCCCCCCTTTCCCAAATCCAGATTGAGCTAAAACTCTCAGAAGACATTTGATCCAGCCTACTGAAAAGAAGCATGTATGAAGGACAGGCTACAGTAGCTTTCTAGCATCCTCTCTCCTGGAAACTTCAAACAGGCTAAGGAAAACGGCGTGGTCCAAGAAAAGCTTCTGTTCCACAGAACAGATGTATAGTTGGACTTGTACAGTAACCTTTGCTCTTGAGTTGGTTAAAATTGCATATTTAGGAAAACATTAAGATTTGTGAAATCAGCAATTTAACAGAAATCCAATCATGTGATTATTTACATGGGGACTGTTAACTATCTAAGATAGCTAACAATGAAGATTTCAGAAACAATATTTAAATTAACCCAATAGGGTTCAAACTAAAAAATACTACTAAAAACAAAAAATAATATCTAGCTGTGCCTGGTTTCTTTTCTGCTAAATTGACTTACCTCTGTCTTGTGTGACAGAAATATGGAATTCTAATGCTAGCCAGGTCATCTAAAACTTGTTCTGAATTCTACTTTTTCCACACACCAAAGACAGATGGGACAGTTTAAGATGCTGACATGCCTGAGTTGAGTATTACTTTACCCAGCTACAGCATTTCTGACATTAGTGGTAGTGCCTGTATGTGTACAGCACTTACACAAAACAATTCTGCCTGAATAAAGGTGGAGTAATCTGGGCCTGTAGTGTCATAGTATATTTAAACAGAAGGATAAGGACATTTCTGAGAAGTCATGATGAGTCTTATCCAAAACAGTAAACAACAATACTATCTGCTCTGCAATTTCACAGTATTTTTTCCTTCTAAATAAAATCTCAACACTTTTACACAGGACCCACCACCACTCCCCTTTTTCTGAGGGTATGCTGCCTTACCATAAGACCAATATATTTTCAAAAATGTTCCAGCTCAAGCTTAGGAAATTATACTGGCTACCAGGATACTTTAATCATAGCCTTCTTATCAGTATGTCTCCAGACTAATAGGAAGAAATCCAATCTAGTGCCCACTGAACACTAAATTAGATATAATCATAGGGCACTTTTCCAACTGTTCAACAGCAGGTCTAAAAACAGCAAATGCTGTTTATTTTTTAGGTATCCATTAAAATACTACAAGCAATCCCACAATACTTGCTTCAAAGTCACGATCAGAATAGTGTGCATAATCACCCAATGCTCGCCTTGCCAACAGCTACTTTACATTTAAATTCTTTCGAAAGTCCCTAAAAACCTCCGGAGTCACAGCACCCTGGGAATCCCATAAACAGGGCAACCTCTCAAGACTTACCTACTTACATCTTCTCAGCTTGAGAATATTTAAATGGTTAAACCTTTTAACTGTTCTCTGGCATATAGATTTTGCCCCCATAACAGAAAGCTGTCAGCTAATTCACACTGGAAAATTACTGCATCTGGGCTCCAGTAAGTAACTCACTGAAAGCCTGCACTACACGCACAAAAGGACTATAGGAAAAAGGCGCTGAAACATGTTTAATGCTTTATTCAAGAGCTCTAGACCCCCATTTTTATAGGGCAACGTGTGAGCCATGTGTTGAGTGATATTTTTTTTTTTTCTGCTGGGAGAAATGGCATCTGTAAAGAGCCCTGGGTTAGAAAGAGCAACCATGTATTTCTTCAAACTAGTAACCGTAATATACTTTCCAGGTAGAAAAAAAAAAAACAAAAACACAAACAACCAAACAACAACAACAACAACAAAAACCACAAGAGTTTGATAAAGCTTGGATTTTAATAGTTTCTTTTGCAGTGATCAAAATAACGGGTAAAGTTTTACCTTTCCTTTTGCCCACAGCATCTTTGTTGTACCAAACACAACATGAGTTTAACAGTGACAAACACGCCAGCTCTATCAACATGCACCAGGTCCCAGCTTCTAAGCACTTTCATGCTTATTATTCTCACTGATGTTAAACTACCTCCCTCTTAAATATGCAGTCTTCTCCTAGTGCACAGACTGATCGCGAAGGCACTGAAGTACTAACAAACTTGGGAGGTATGGGAGAGGAAAGGAGCTGCCAGAAAAAATATGTGCAAAAGGCCAAGACAAAATAATTGGCTGTCTGCAGTAGGAGATAAACAGCTTGCTATCATCGCAGCTCAAGGTTTGTCATAGCCAAACCATATGTGCTCTTGCTTGTCCTTCTCTAGAATAAGATGGCCTATGTTTGCAATTAAGATCTTATGGCTAAATTACACACCTGAATAGTCCTCTGCTTAACATATAGAGCAATTTTGAACTATTTTACGAATTAGCTCTTTCTCTTTGCTCATGGATTTATAATCAAAATCTACACCTATTTTTGTATAGCATATAGCTACTTCAAAGACAATGGCACACATTAAAGATTAATCATGAAATTTTGGACTTTCATTTCTAGTTGTGTCAAGAGCAAAAGGCTTACAATAACATGTTAAAAAGCTACATTTTTTATTTTACATTTTATTTCATTTATTATTTGGGAGTTTTGTGGAGTGGAGTGGGGGGACATGGGATATGAGCCAGAATCACTTAGTTTTATATATCACATTCTCTGAGTACATAACCCAAGATGATATTCAGAATGCTAGGAATAGAAGTTCTTCACATCTGCTCCCTCTGCTGACTGGCTGAAATAGTAACTGATTTCCTTCTCTGAAGGAGTTAAGGGTTCCCAATGTCATTACAGAGATGAGTGAGTGGAATTTGGAATTTCACATTTGGCTTAGGAAATATTTTTATGGTACATTAATAAATACTGAAGAGTATATCTTATCCCTGATCATGACAGTGTATTAAATCACACATGGCATAAAATACTTGAATACACAATAGATTCTGAAATGGCTTCTCCCTCCAACTAAACCACACTTGGCATGAAAAGAATACAATACTGAGCATGGCTGGTAACAATAAGATAGATCTTTCATATTGCCATTTTGCTTGCATGTGCAGATACTTGCAACACAGTAGCCCTGAAGGATCTAGATATTCAACCACAAATGCTAAATGTGTAAAAACAATCATATGGCAACTCCACCCTCACATCAGTCACTGACCAAATTTCCTTTCTTGGACTTTGCTGAGTCTCTCATTTCCTCCGCACACTTAAATCCTCTGTGTCTATTATCTGTTACATGCACTGCGCTATAAAACTGTTGGCATCTTACCTTTTTTCAGCCCTTGCCTCCCTCTTGCCTGACACAGAAACAACAGACAAGCACATCTCAGTGAGTTTTCAGTGGAAAAGATGATTATATTAATGTCAGAAGCTGAAAAATCAGTAAATCTAGTTAGTATGTAAAATAAAGAGGAGGAAAGGATCATACTTACAGCAGCTGCAGAGACACAAGATCATCAAAAAGTCCCTGGGGAATCTCTGTGATCTTGTTTCCATAGAGCACTCTGAAAGATATGGGAACACAAAATAAATCTTAAATAACAGACCAGTTTAGTGTCCTCCCCTGTCTCTGCATTATCACCTTTATTGATCTTGTGCACCATGCCCAGGATCTGTGGGCATTTCATTTAACTACTGATCTCATTTTCTTTTCAGAGAGCACATGGTATTAAATGAGTCGTTATGATTCAGGCTTCGTCTGGTGTTGGAAAGCATTTCTAATGTAGAAACTGGACATCATCCAAAAATTGTATCTAAAATATTTTTCATTCTGTCAAGGTTTTTTTTTTTCACCCTTTTTAGAAGTATTTTAACCATTGAAAGGCACATTGCCTGATGCAAAAACAGCTCAGTGATAGTGAATTTAAAAGCCAAGAAGCACAAGCTAGTTGTAGATAAAATTTCATATAACTGTCCCTCTTAAGATACAACAATTGGCATGAAATGTGACAGAGGCATCACTGGATAAAATATTATGGCTTCACCAGCTGCTACTACAACTTCAGCTAGCTAATATACATAAAAAATAAAAATAGCCTGAACTGGGAATAATGATAGATTTTGGAAACTCAAAAATAATTTAGGTATAGCTTACTTATAAAAAAATTAATAAAGAACTAATAACACAAGAAGGAGTCACTGTATAAGCTTCCATTTATTCAACCATAAATATATACTGATACCTACAATTCAGTTTTAAAATTCAAAATATTTCCTTTTTTTAAATGGAAAATAGCAGATATACTATCATCAGAAACTGAACTCAAAGTAAAACAGACAAAACTGGCAGTACAATAAAATGTGCTACCTAGGGATCAAAAAAAATAATGTATGACCGGAACACTTGAATTTCAATCATGGCTAAAGCATTTACTCGTGTGATTTCTGTAAGCTGTTAAAATTTGTCAAAACCGGAATTTGAGTTAGGAGCCGGTAAGAGAGAAGATGACTAGGCTCCCTCTGAAAATTTTACCCCTTACCTAAACATTTTAATAGACTTCAAACTGGGGAAAACAATATTTATGTAATTTCTGAACTCTGCATTGGACATGGTAAATGGTTATAAACCAGCCTAGTTATAAACCAAAGCTGTGCTGCTCGTGTGCTAAAGTGGTTCATTCCCTGACTTTTTAATGTGGAATAACATGCAATGAATCAAACAGCCATGTGTCTTGGATGCTGGCTGAAATCCTGTTTCATCCTGTCTTTCAACATTTAAATTATTATGGTGAGTTGAACACACTGAAAAACAAACACTTAGCATGACGGGCCATTTACAATACTCTCTGGCCTTCCCAGAATACGGCCACTTCAGTTTGCTCTTCATCAGTCATCGGAAGTATATCACCTCTGTGGGAGAGTTCCCAGATCAGCTCATTTCTGAGCCTAAATACAATGAATCTAAATAAAACAACACAACTTAGATATGAAATTCTAAACTTGAAACTTCATTTTTCATGGCTTTTGTAGTTTAGAAGGATCTGAACTTCTACCCAAGAAACTAACGATCATAGCATTGTATTTTCTCTAAACAAACATAATTTCTGTCTGTTGCAGAATCAGGAAGCTGCTTTTAATGTACTGTTACAGTTAGTGGGTTTTGTGAGTAATGAATGCCAGTACCATTAAATTATTTTTTCCTAATTTCATTTGCAAATAAAGTATGTTTAGAAAGTTAAAACATGAAGTTAGTGCCTACAGAATCTAGCATACTTCTATTTCAGTTTCCATTTTTTACAAACAGTATTTGTTTAGCAAGTGCATCACCTATACAAAAAGTTTAGATGATAAGCTTCCTGAGGATAGGTGAACATTTTAGTTCTGTGAAGTAGCAGGATAATCACAGCTGATCAGTAATGCATAATACTACAGAATATAAGGAAGATTTCCGAACCTAACCTTTACAAATGCCTGTGGAAAGAAGGAAAAAATCCCCATTCCACACTAAGAGTTATTATGGCTGTAGAGGTAGTAAACACTGATGTAAAATAAAACCTTAGAGAAATCTCAATATTTGCACCTAGTTGTTAGTTACGGTACTACTAAATGGAAATACCAAACTCTGACTCTGGTTGGTGCAATTTTTCATTTACTTATTTAAAAGTAGGGAGGTCACATAGTGCTGAGTTCCACTGAATTTGAAACCTTGGATGTGTTTATACAACCTGTTTATTATTTTGAACTAAATAAAACTCATTAAAATATCTTCTAAAATGAAACAAAGCTTCAAATTTTAGAAGCTATGAAAAGAAAATAAGCAGTTTCAAACCTAATTGGGCTTCTGTGCTTGTGGCACATTAGCATTCAAACAAATTAACAGCTAAACAAAAGTCAGTATGAGAGCTCAGGCACTTGTCTCTAATTCAAATTCATGTTCAGCACTACACAAAGCCAAATTAGCTAGTGCCACTGTCTGCCTGCCATGCCAGAGCTGAAGTCAAACGGTCCTACAGAAAGAAGCAAAGAGGAGGGGAGGGGAGATGCATAATAGCTTGCATCTCAGTTCTTGAGTTACTTATTTCCATTTACTCTAATAGAAAGCATAGAAACTTTTACTCTACTCGGAGCTCTCGTTATTTCTATTTAAGACAGGAAAACATACTCATACCCACAGATGTGAACAACCAGCAGGTCCTTGATTCAAGATGCTTTTGTTCTGAATGTACCAACTGCAGCACTCCAAAATTGTACTATGCAGTGAGTCAGCCTACCAAAAAGATCGGCCAGGTTAGGTACACCCCATTAGTGCAGCCACTGTCCTCCGTGTGTTGTCCTTCTGCCTATCTCAGAGGGAAACACTGCAATGTTTCTGGAACAGCGGCTTTGGGAGGGGACACGAGAGGGAAAGGAGGGGGACTGCAAAAAAAAAAAAAAAAAACACAAACCAAACCAAACAAACCAAACCAAACCAGACAAAATACTAACTTGATAAGGGCATATAGCAGGAAACTAATCCAGTCAGTTAAGAACTTCTATTTAAATCTCCAGTGCTCTTACCAACAGAGATAAATTTTAGAAGATTTGTTTAGGTTATTATGGGTTCTGAAAATGCATGTACACTTGCATTCTTCGTGTATTTTGGTTATATTTAGCAGGATATGCAGGTTTATCTGCTATTGTGCAAGCTTGGCATAGAAACATAACTCTCCTATCCTCGAGCATCTGAAATTTAGACCCCAAATATTTTTATTAAAGTTGCATGAATAAAGTTAATATGTAACAGAAATCAGTTTAGTAACTGCTGTCAACAGACAATCAGTGAATCAGAATGACATTTATCAGAATGTTAAAAAACGACTAAAATGTTCATTCTGTGCTCCTGATTTTTCATTGCCTTCTCAACTTTGGTGGGAGACCAAATTAGCCACAGCTCTGACAAATGTCATTTACTATCAGGTGGAGAAGACAAAGCTCTAAACATGATGTGCTCTTTGGGGGAAAAAGTCAGCTATTCCTTAATTCTATATTCACAATGCTAAACTTGAAAGTAGTAAATAAAGGCTAAGCCAAAATTAATTGAGAGACCATTAGATCTCCTTTTTCTTATCATTCCTTTCTATCTTTTCGCACTCCACATGGAAGCCTCCTTTACAATGGTGGAAACCAGTCTGAAGGGGGAAAACAGTCACAAAAATGTGTAAACACATCAGACTTGCCAGTGCATAAATGTTATCGTTGTCTTTTCCACAAGGCAGGTACATCTAATACTTAATGACCAGCGTGAGGGATCCCTCACTGCACATTTAACTCAAGCAAACTTCGCTCAGGTTTTTTGCAGGTGGCTTTTCTAACATCAGCAGGTTGCCGTTACGGCATAGGTGTAGCTGAGCCACGAGGGGGTCGTATTCTCAGTAGCATGCAGAGCCATCAGCTTGTCACTTCACAGCTAAATGCTTTCAGCATGGCCCCAAACCACAAACTGCTGTTCTTCAAAAGCACCTGGTAGATTGGCTCACAATTTACAGCAGTTTTCAGGCTGCCATCAACCTTCCAAACCCTGGGAAGGCCAAAGCACATGGAGCACAGCCCCCTGGCTGGACTGCAAGCATCAGAGTGGGTGCCTGGAAGAAGCACCCTAGTTAGCTGAAGAGGCAGTGTTTGCTGAAAATCCAGTTATATTCAGCTTTTTACAAAAAGTGCTCTAAAAATGGGACATTTTTTTTCCGGTTCAACTAGTTGCTTTCAATTAAGAGAACTGGGACAGGGAATGACTTGTAAACCTTTCTTTTACCCCTCATTAAATTAAAATGTGCAGTCCTGTGTGTAAGATAAGTTATGATGCTTGAGCTCCTATCTGGAATCTGTAGTGCCCAAACACGCACAGCTTCCCCACGGATTACATTAAGACTTTTCCTCCCCCAGCTGCCTACTTGGACGGAGCCTGTGGGAGTTTATCATCACTGAGAGCTCCTCTGCAACAATTTCAGCTGCAATTGGCCAAAAGGCTCAAATTTTATGCCAGGAAAGAGGAGGGGAGATTAGGATTTGGTAGGAAATTGTGCTGGCAGATACATGTTTACTCAGAAAGCTGAAGTACAACACCTACCGCATTTTCAAAAAACTCACCCATCCCCTCTATAGAGTTACTATGGATTTGCAGTAAGAAAGGATATAAACATATTAAAACCATAACAAGCCGTTATGATTATTCACCCCAATTCTGGCATTGTACTTTTATATCCCAATATAAAATGTATCTATTCCAAGACACCATTAACTATGAAATTTCCAATTAAAAATTAATTGTTACAATTAAATTTCAAGTTTTGCAGATTAATCCAACTGATGTTCTAAGTAGTTAAATATGAAGATTAAACAGTAGAAACTGTCACTGCATTGCTTCATCTAAAAGCTTGGACAACATCAGACAAAGGAGGCATTGCTTCATACCTAGCAACAAGTACGTTATCTCCTGTGAGAAAGTATCTGAGAGCCCTTCAGCCTCAGGGTCTTGAAACGTAAAAGTCTCAGTGATTCTTCACAGTCTCTAGACATTCTGACCTCTTGGACAATTTAGAACTTAAGGAATTTGCAGGCTTTACAAACACACAGCCTTTCATATGCACTGAAGCTTAGCATACCTTCTTCTAAGTCTGAAACAGTTATTGCTGTGCTGCCCTTATTTTACAGTTCCTTGGCATATCATACTTGCAAGGGTAGTTGTGACTTAGCTGCTTGGTTAAGTCCGACTCCAGAATACAGAGCTCTTTCCCTGGAAGTTAACTCAGAGCTGTTTTGGGGTATGAAAGCCCAAGATAGAATCCCTTACTCTAAACCATATGGTTTCCAGCTAACTGTTCCTTTATTTTGGCTTGGCTCAAACATTCTTACTGAAGTGTCAAATTTTGACTTTATGCAATGTCTTTTTCAGTCCTCAAAATGCTTTTAACTTTCCTTCAGACTGTGAAAACAATCCTTGCTAGGAAGAATTATATTTCCCAAGCTGCATCCAATGGCACAGGCTCAATAAGAATTCAAGTTTTCAAAAGAGGAGGAATTGATAGGGGTAAAAAACAGCAATAAATTTCTAATATCTGAAAGAAACTTAGACGTGATTTTTTTCCTGCACTATTTCATATTTCTTCATAACAAGTTAGGCTAAATAAATCACAGTAAAACTATCCAAAGCAATTTGTTACCTTAAACTAAGTTTGGCAGTTATCGCAATAGACAGTATTTTATTGCAGATTTCAAATCACCATGAATGACACCACATACATCACCCAGGAGATGATGGTCTAAACGGGGCTGCTGTGTCAAAATCTAAGCGGTCTCTTGTCTTTGTGCCCAGGCTGATCTCAGCTTTTAAATCGTTCACAAGCTTAATTCAGTACATGAACTAAAGCAAAGGAATTCTCCCTCTGCGGTGATCTGAAATTTATTCATTCACAGTTTAACACACCGAAGGCTTAGACTATTTTGCCATATCACATAAAATGTCCCCAGATAGTCTGGATATGGCCTTCCAAATGTATACTTGTGGGAAGTTTACTGACCCCGAGAATAACGTTTATCTTTGATACCATTAACAATAACCAAATGCAGATACTGTCCTCTTGCTGATATTGCAGGCTGATTTGGAGTTGATTAAATGAAAAATTAGTTTACTTCATGCAGCAGTCTTGAAACATGAAACTATCTATAACTCAGCTCCACGTCCTGCACTGAGTTATTAACCACCTCCACTCCAGCAAAGTGGAATTCTTACCATGTAACCTGCAAATCAAATGCAATACAAATAGAACATTTCTCAAACTTTTCCTTAAAATTAAGATAATGCAGTCTTTTGCAATTGATCGATTCTGCCATGCTCCTCAATGCAAGGATACTATTTGCTCTCATGTTTGTATGGAAAGGAGTATTAGACAGCAACACACAAGTCTTACAACACAAAAGCTGTGGCTATATTAGCATGGCTCACTTGCAGCTGTGCTGCTTACGGTTTTTAAGATTTGAATTTTTCCAATTATTTGTTTCTCATCTTGGATATTTGATATGGTTCAAAATACTGCAGTATCACTACAGCTTACAACCTTCAATGTATACCTCCTTGTATCTTCTCTTTGAGATGGAGAAATATTTTCACTTTTTCAAGAGGGGAGACTTTGGTATAGAAAAAACAAAGGATATTTTTATAACAGCTGCCATAGGAGCCACGCAACAGACATTTTTTCTCCTGAATCACACAGTAGCATCTTTAAGATGGAAGACACTCTTTTCTATGTCTGGATCTCAATAGCCTTACAGCAAGCACCACAGCTCTGTTCTCTCAAACCTAGACCCCATCAGAGTCTGGATCTTCCTGTGCCTTTGGTTTTGTCCAGAAACAGGTTTGAAGTTTAGTTCATACCAAAAATATGCTAAGGATCCAAGCCCTAGTGCCTAAATATTGAAAGAGAACTTCAGACATGGTAACAGAATTAAATCTGCAGAAGAGATGCATGGCTGACCAGTGACTCACAGAGCACAGCCAGCATGGGACACAACGGCGGGGGGGAGAAGGAAAAGCCAGAAAACTCTAGGAAGAATTAAAACATTGTTAAAGAAGAAGAAGAAAAAAAAATACATCCCCAAATGTTTCTAAGAAGAAAAATGGAGTAGAAATTTATAATTCCAGAGAACTGTTGTACATATAAGGGAACAAAACCTCACTGAAAAGCAGACACAGAGAGGTCCTGGTTCCTTACAAGAACAAGCTTGACTTTCTTATGTTAAGTGCAGAGAAAACCCAAGGTAGAAATGTTTTTTTAAAAATGTTAACATTCTGTGACCTGTTTGACTCCCATAGGTGGACTTCCTGATGGAGAAAATACATGGATTTAAAATAAGAACTTATGACCTTCTAGGACTTACTAGAATATGGATCATTTAGCATTTTTAAAAGATTTAAGTTATATATATATATTTTAGAGGAAACCACTTCTGTAATAATATATTACAATTATTGAAACTATAATATGCCATTTTTTTTCTTTCATCTCTACCTAAGTACAATAGGCAGAGTGCCCTGAGAAACAATTCTGCTTGGAAACACTAACCTAAGTTAACTTCAGAAGAAAGTAGAATAAAAACTCACTATATACAAGCCTCCACTAGCCAGCTAGACTAAAAATTTTGGCTGTCTTCCAGACAAGCACTTTCACTCTCCTGGACCCATAGGGACCATTGCAATTGCACGCAAGCAGGGACTAAAGGGAGGAGCTGGTAATGGGAATAATGCAGGGAAAAAAAGCAAGGATTATAGGCAGTACAGCATTACTTTATTTTTAATGTAACAAAGCTTGTTACTTTCATTTGTCAATTAATATTTTCCCCTCCTTTACTTTTGCTTTAACTCAGCAAGCTGAAAAATCCAGCTGCTCTGAGCATGAATAAAACCTCAATGGTGTCTCATCAAAATGTATGCCACCAATCACATTTGATTTACATACACAAAAAAAGCAAAAAAGTTACTCTCAGCTGAGCTGAAGCACTGTATGGAGAGCATCGTTCCTTCAGGGCATGCAGCTGTCTAAAGTTATTGGGGCCTCAGGCTCAAAAACACCACTTAAAAGAGAAAACTCTAGTAAGCAAACTGTCTTTCTTCACTTC
Organism: Cygnus olor; assembly: GCF_009769625.2. Classification (NCBI taxonomy): domain Eukaryota; kingdom Metazoa; phylum Chordata; class Aves; order Anseriformes; family Anatidae; genus Cygnus; species Cygnus olor. Next base: position 15,534,191 of record NC_049182.1, on the reverse strand, counting down.
TACCTCCTTGTTCTTTCCCCTTTGGCAGTTTCACTTGGAGGGCTGGCACTTCAAAGGAGTCATCTACTCTTGCACTTGTCTTCCTGTAGCTGACAGAACTGGACTGGTGGCTATAGCAGTGATCAGATGAAAATGCAACTAGATCCTTTAGTTCTGTGAAGGGCTAAGACAGACTTAGGGGAACTTTCTCCAGAGAAGCCCAGATCCTGCAGAACAGCAGATTACCTTCCTCCAAGAACATATCTACAGCTCAGAAACTGAAACAACTAGAAAAGTGACTGTCGGGGAAGAACCTGCTGGAAGCCTGCGTGAAAGAGCAGGGAACTAAACTACCTCTTGCCTATCAGCCACAAGGAAAACATTTGTAAGACCTACCTGCAATGAACAGCAAGAGTAAAGCCTTTAAAAAGAAAGTAAAAGCCAATGGCAAGCACAATGTCAGCATGCCTACAGCATCCCTACAGAAAGAGGCTGACAAATTCAAGGCTGGAGTTAATACTGTCCTAGAAACCAGCCTGCCAAAGAGAATAGAAATGGACTGCTTGTTACAACAGCTCTGTTTTGCTGTGGTAGAAGGAAACTGAAGCAGAGACGAACACTGAACAAAGGCAAGACTATTCAGATGCAGCTTCCTTACTTTAGTCCTTACTCTGCTGCATCTCATCTCTCTGCCCTCCTTCTTCCTCCTTGTAACCTCCTTGTAATTGACTTCAGCACTCCTCTACCCACTAGGGTATAAACACTTAAACCAGTTTGGCCTCATTTACTGAAAACACAGTTTTGGATGACCTAAAAGAGAATATAGTCATTTCACTTGCTTCTGTGTGCAAGTTTATAACTTCCTGCCCAGTTTATACTCTCATTTCCTCTCTCTCCAATCTAATGTGTTCTGTCCCACTCCTAGGGCCACCTGGGGGTATCTGAATTACTTGTAGCTAAACCTGAAGAACTTCTGATTTGGGAAGTCAACCCCAGTGGAAACGTCTTGCCTGTCCAGCTTGCTCCTACCCGGCTTTGCCAATATGAGAAAGCTGTAGCATTGCAGCACCAGCAGTAGTTTCATCTGATGCCAAAACTGTAGTGTTCAGTAAATGTCATTCTCTTACTGAATCATTTCCAGACAGCATTGAGGGATTTGATCATTTCCACAGTAGGTTGAATAAAAGTGCTCTAACTCTTTGACAAAGTATAGCAACACTTAATATATATTTCTGGCATTCTCCCAGCTGGATTCCGGGCACAAAGAAACGCCCATCCTTCTGCATCCTGCCTCAAAGTTTCCTGCAATACAAGTTTAATACCGAGCAGCCTTCTAATATTAGATCTAGACAACAAGTTATATAGGTTGTCAGAACTACCCAGCATTCAGAGAATAATACTATGGTAGCTTTTAGAAACAAACTACAGCCTTAAAAATGATGGTCTGTTATATGAATATCAATGAGCTAAACATCTTAAAACTGTCTTTAAAATTAATGGAGTTAAATATCAGCACAATTGAGTTTACCCTCTTGTCTCCACCTAGGCCTCTTTTCCAACACCCTGTTCTTGTTCATTCTCCACATGCAGCTTCTGACCTTGTATTGCTCTCTTTCACCAACTAAAAGCTTCACTGTTTTAATAGTGCTGTGAATAGCTAGGCTGAAATATCACTGCATTTGAATTCAGCTTGGTATTACAAGCAGTTTCTGTGCTCTATAAAGAGAAACGAGTGGTTGTCAAGAGATCCTACCTTCATCCTAGCTTCTGTATGAAGTAATATTTTAGTCCCTTTCCAGCTTTGTAAAGTAGTAATTACAGCTAAGAAATATAACCTTTTTCTTAAGAGCTCAGGTTTTTCCCTAGCTAGTTTGAAAAAAACAATAACAACAGAAAAAACACAAAAGTGCAATCTCAGTTCTGTACCCTGATTAATATCATCAAACACATTTGAGCTGTGATGTGTTTTTTTCTGTGCCATGATGAGTTGGAGGGCATGGATTAGCCTGCAGGTGCACAAGTACAGTAGATGAACTAATGCACCTTGGAGGTGTTCAACTATTAAAAAAAAATCTTAGAGATGTGCAAACAGTTCCTTCTCTTAGCCTTCACAACCAATTTTTCATTTACAAAAGATTAGATTCTTCATGCAAGTTGGCATTTGCTCACAGAAACATAAGTTCTCCCAGACAGCACATTATCATTTTTATTTCTCTTACATGCAAGCTCTCCCCAAATACTCATTCAGCTCTATTTTCTACTTACAATGAAATGAGAGATTTCAAGCCTTTGAATGCATCAGGTGCAATGTCAGATATTTGATTCTTGCTGATGTCTCTGTAAAGAGAAGAGGGGATTAAAAGAATATTTGTAAATTCAAATGTGATGGAAACAGTTTAGCTTGAATACTTTTATAACTGTGGTGTTTTGAAAGAATATACTTGGTACAAAAATGGAACTAAAAGATTATACTACCTCAGAGAAATTACAAACCACGTAAGAACACAGATATGCAAGTTCCAGGAACAATCAGAAAACATCAGTCAGTATGACAGGCTGAAGCCTCAACATGTTGCAGCTCTCCTGTTGATAATGTTATGGACATTCAAACAAATAAAAGTTTTATGAAAAGCTTTGAACAACAACAGTGAGGTAGCCCGTTGAATAAAAACTGTTGGTAAAACCATCTTAAGAACTATTAATAATGGAGGTGGCATTGCGACTCTTTGCAAGCTCTCCCTCAGGCATGAGGGGCAGCCTGTACCAAAGTTCAAAGAACGTTTGAACGTTTAAATGTGGGGATGAAAGGCTAACTTAAGAACATAGATGACTGTATTTTGATTTTAAATGAAATCATAGATAAGATGAGGAGAGGCACAGACACCCAAAGCAGGTGCCCGTGTCACAGAGCTCAGCCCTGTACCAGTGATGTTTGGGTTGTAATGGCCTGGAGAAAACAAGCAGTGCAAAAATCTGCCATGACCATGATCTGGTGCAGTAGGCGATAAGAGGACTGACGCAGCAATGGCAGTGCTGCCCAGATTTTCAGATGCAAAGGAAAACATTAGAGCATTTGAATGGACCCATGAACCTCTGAAGCCAGTGGCATTGTGGGGGGTACTTGACATGTTACAGCCTGCCGCTGGGAGCCCCAGCGAGACTCCACCAATATTCTTGCTATGATGCAAGTGGAATTCAGTTATACAATGCTGTCATTTGCTAGGGAAAGTGAGTTCCTGGTTTGAAAAAACAAAACAAATCAAAACAACTTTCAATTTTAATCACAACCAATCATGTATATAGAGATCAAATATGGACTGCACATTTTTTTTTTATATGGAGCCAAATTTACTATGGTTGGGACACTGCTCAGAATTGGGTGCCTTATCACGACTGTCACTGCAAACCAATCGCTCTGTCAATAGTACAGCTAGGTGCTTAGCTAGCATAACTTTCAGCCACCTGGCTGCATTCACTGACAGTTGGTATCAGTAGTATCAAATCTTTTCACTGATGGCTGAGGCTGTAGTAATGCAGTATTTCATACTATACATCTTTTTTTTTTTTTTTTTCCGTCTGCTGGGTCAAATGCTGACAATCCCAGATTGACACTAAATAAACATTACTCAAAGAACTTAGGAATCAGAAAGTCAGTAGACTTTACACATGTTTTGAGGCATAAATTCTGCTGGATAAAATTTTAATTAATTCCTCTAGCTGTTTTCAAATCTAGCTGCATAAAGGGGGATTTTCTTTGGTTCTTTAAAAAGGCTCATGAAACAACTGTTCTGCAACTTACTGGTGTTTTCTGTCTGAGCATCCTGCCTACAAGGAGAACATTCGGTGAAGGTTGCTTGTTCTTCAGCTCAACTCACAGCAGACAAGTTTGTGACAGTGAAAATAGGTATGTGTATTTTTATACCTTTTGTTAAATCTGTTTAGACTGTCTGCTAGCATTTGATGGTTTTGGTCTAGTAATTCATACGTAAGCAGAAGTCTGGTGGGAATTTGTGCTATTTGTGTATTAGGGAATAGTAAAACCTATCACAAAGAAATGAAATCATGAGCTTGCTGAACAATGACGATCTGAAAGGGGTCGTCTAGTTTTTGGAAACAAATATTTCAGCACTATTTTATTGATTTGCTACATTTCAACATTTCCATCTTTTCTCTCTCCTGTGTCTGGATGCTAATGAGCGTATAACTAATGGTGTCTGAACATGCATAAATGCCATGCTGGGTGATGACTCTTACCTACTTCATGCAGATGCACTACAATCAGCATTAGAAGATAATTAGACACATTATTTCCTTTCCATTAGAGCCCAAGCTCCACTGCTGTTGGAAAAGGAGGCTCCATCTCCTTCTGACTTGACCGAGGCAAAGGGATTCAATTATGTCATTGTACTTTTGTTCCCTTCCTTTGGTCTGCTGCTGGCCGGTAAGATCATCCTAGTCTCTGCTTGATTTACATCAAGACAAAGAGATACGGGTTTTTCTAACCTGCACAACTAAGTCAATTTAAGCCTTACAAGGCTCATTTCCATAGTTTACGGTATTACTGAATCACTCAGAGGAATTGTGGCTCTTTAGCTGGAAATGTAATGAACTTATCAGGATTCCACCCAGGCAGGGAATACATTAGTCACATCACACTTGTCTCCCTGCAGCTCTGACAGCGCAGTGGAGATGATCTTCTTTCAAAAGGTTGTTTAACACACCTTGGAGCATGGCTGTGCTCAGTTACCAGTTAGGGATATAAACTGCTTTTTAACTTTGCAGCAAGGAAGAAGGGATACCCTATGAGTCACTGTATAACATATGACTGTATGGCAAAAGACATTGGTTTAAATGTCTGTACTTTAAAAGGTTTTGAAACAAAACATTTATTTTTAGATGCAGCCAAATGCAAAACTATTAATAACACTGGATGAACAACCTCTTTGTTGACTAGCATTATTAGAAACACATTAGTTGATAATCTTTAATATTTTAAAGTGGACTATTCTCATTTGACAAGAGTACTCAGTAAAAATCCATGTCGTGTAATGTTTTAGTTTTTAAAAGCTGTTTAACAGAAGTATCAACATCACAGAGCTACTGAGAAGACTGAAATCTCAGTGTGTTTTCGGCTAAGATACAGTAAAATGAATGTGACAACATGAAATGTCATTACAAGCACTAGAGTTAGAGAGGTACAAACACATCTTTCAAAGTGTCCTAGTCTTGTGCTACAAACTTGTTTGTTTAAAGCCTCAGAAAAGCAAAGACAAAATGTGAGGGAATGACATAAACTTTGGTACTGTTAGGTTAGAAGTTACAGAACTACAGTACAAGCACAACAGGTGATATGCAAATATATTTTAAAAGGAATGTCTGGGCTAGGGTGAGATGTACCTCATTCAAGCCCACAAAACCTCCACTAGAGGCCCTGGGTTATTGATCAGAGAGCAGGAGCTGTAACATTCCCTTCAAATCAGGGGAGCCATCATTCTGGATTATGCAATTCAACTGTGTGTTTGAATCCTACAGGTGCCACATCTGCATTCTGAGACTGATACATTTAGCTTCATTAAATTTATTGTGTGAGAAGATATGAGAAATTATGAGAAGTCCAGGACACACAAAAGATTTCAACTCTTCACCCTGGAAGTTCCTGAAGAGACGTTCTAAATATATATAATCTATCTAATCTATCTAATCTATAGCTAGATGCAAATATAAAGTTAAATTACTATACACACATCTACAACCATCTCGATTTATTAAGTCATGTGAAGATTATCCTGGACAAGCAGCTCTTACCTATAAACCAGTGCCAGTTATCTAATTATTTAAGAAAAAGAAATGGCATTATCTTGCAGGAAATACTCAGTGAATAATAAAATACTGAGAGTGCTGCAAGTGAACAGTCTGTATCCCTACCATTCTACCATATGTACTCACAAGAAGGAGTAGAACACAATAATATGATTCACAATGTTGTGCTAATATTACCCTCTGAGTTCTATCAAATTATTATCTATAATAAGAAGAATAATAAAGTTCTTCATTTGCACCCTGGGTACAAATGAAATCAGTAATGTTCTTGCTATTACACCACTCATTGAAATTACTGTGAAAGAAAGAAAGTATAAAGACTTCAGTGATATCAGTATAAAGACTTCAGTGATATCGAGCATGTCTTGCTATTACCTAAATGGGAAAAAATGAATAATTCTTTTCTTTTAAGGGGTAATTTCTTGACCAAAGAGTATTTTTGTGTTAATAATGCTGGGATTCTTGCACATAGAAAAGGTAATGTCTGTTATCTCTTCAAATCATTGAACAACTGTATTTAACTAAACTTCATGTACAATGTAATGCCTGGTTTAGAGCCTGTGTCCAGCAGCAATAAAACTTCAACAAGGAGACAGGTCAATAACCAAGTGGCAAAACACCATGTCTGTTATGGGACATTCTGTAGCCTAACTATCTATCCCAAGTTCTTCCAGAAAACACTGTTATGTTAATCAAGCTTTGACAGAGATCATCTGGAATGATCTATGAGTTTGGATCTCATTGATTATGCCAATAATAATCCAGAAAGCTGTTAACACAACTTGCTAACAGAATCCTACTCTTCTATTGCAATATTAATCATTTCACGTAATAACTGGCACACCGGTTTGGAGCAGCGAGTAAAGTTAAAAAACTTTTTTTTTTTTTCTGTCAAGTCCCATAAAGCTAGAGTCCACAAATCATGAAAAATGAAAGGACAGTAAAACATTGCTGAAATCTAAAATTAGTTATACCTCTGAAAGAACTCAAATAGTGACTTTAATTATGGAAAAATTACAAGTTAGGTCACTGAAAAGGGATCCATCATTTTTCAATGAAATTACTATCTTGCTATCTAATACAGTACTTCTTTAAAAATACATACAGCTATATTGAAAGTGAGACAGAAGAATGGAGACTCTAAGATTGATGATTTGACCAGTTAAATATTAAGATCCATTTTTACAGCTCTTCAGCTTTAGGAATTTGATAACTCTGGACTGGCAAACACAGTAATTTCACTCTCAAATCCAATGAGCGCAGGCTCATTTCAGTTTCCAAAAGCATTACCTATCTGATAATTCAGTAGCCTTTTGTCAAATGAGCTGACAGTTTCTTAATTCCAGTAAATACTGTTCACATTGGAAAACAACAACTGTAAAAGGCACCATTTTTTTTACAGCCTTAGCACTGAGTACACAGTCTGAATGACTTCTGGAAGTTAATGGTCCAGTGGTGCCCATCAAAATCTTGATAGGATGGTGAAGCAGGAGTAACTTGTTTTACCATTGTCTCTATTATAGTTCTGCTGTCACAATATCTCTCATGTTATAGTTCTACTGTCACAATGTTTCTTATATATCACTTAAAAACAAAAAGCAAGAAAGACCAGAGAGAATACCCAGGTCATCTGCATGAGAGTGCTGCTACAAATCAAGATTATCTTTTTTTTTTTTTTTTTTTTTAAATCCAAGCAGACAACACAAGAACTAATAAGGGAAGAATTGTCTGTGTATCTACTGGTAATTAAGAAATGAAAAAAACGAGCTCCAGAAGGCTTCTTTGTTTTCTTGTAAACAATCAAGCAATTGAATGCACTACAAATGTCCTAACCACTCTGCAAGAACACGTACTCCTGCTAAAACCTGGGTCAGCTAAATGGAGTGTTCTGAACAGAAACCAGAATGAATGAGAGAAAAATAAGGAACTTAAAATCTTTTCTGAGGAAACAGATTTGTTTGAACAGACTAACAGCTAATCAGCTCACATCATTTATAATAGAAAGTGAATTTAACCATTATAAAGGATTTCATGCACTGGTAGGCATCCTGAACCAAATCCCATTGTTGCTTACACTTTGAAGAGATTATTTGTGCAATCCCCAGTGATTTCAACATAGCAATTGCCAATATGTTTCTAAAATAAAGATGCTGAAATTGAAGCTAGAAGATTCAAGATTGCTCTTGCACGTTGGTCTTATCAGTAAGACTTACATTCTTTTAAGTTTCTTGTACTGGGTAAAAGCTCCAGGGGGGATGATTTTGATGAGGTTTTGTTCCAAACGTCTGAAAACAAAAAAAGTAACGTACATGTTAAATACACAATTGTAGGACAGGAATTACATTAAACATTACAACTTTTTTTTTTTTTTTTTATACAAGTATAAAGTTATTTTACAGAGGTTTATATGTGAAAGAGATTTTTCTTTTGAAAGGCACTAAATGGAAAAAATACCGAGGAAATAACTTTCCTTAGAAAAGAAATTCACCTCATTGATTACATTAAACCTGTATATAAAAAAAAAAGCCACAAGCTATAGAAATTACATCTTTAAAGTTCATGGAATTAAAAAAAAAATAAACAAACTTAGGTGTATTGTATTACTACTTAGTCAAAATTAAGGTAGAAAATACAGAAGCTTCCCCTGACCAGCTACTGCAAATAGTAGGCAGCTATCCAAACTGCAAGCTATGCTATTTGTGACAGCTTAATGAGATTAATAATACTACCAGAGTGACTCAGGAGCAACAATCTGTGGGAACATGCTGAAATTCCCTCCCTGTATCCACCACTTGCATTAATAATACTTCTTCAAAACAACGTGGAATGCACAGCAGTATAAATGCAGATTTTTAATTTTGGGAGGGACAGGGGGAGAGAGATTTAAAACAGATGAAAAAGGACTGTGTCTTCTGATTTTAACTAACAAATACTGAAAGTGTTCTAAAATATGGCCCAGACTAAATGAAAATGCTACTGTTCTCATTTCTGAGATCTGGTTTGAAAGAAACATTCTTTACAGAGTAGCATACATGCTGGTATCAGTAACATAACGTAAGCAGCTTTAAGATACCACATCCAGTAACCACTGAGATTCATTTCTATGCCTTCACAAAAACATTTTCAAGCCTTTGACAGCAAGATCCCCAAATACCTGCTCAAAAGACTGTCTTCTCCTCAAATGAACCCTAAATATTCATCTCAATTAGAAATGTAAAACTGGACCCGCATACAACAAATTCTAATGTCCATGGCAGCTAAAATTCTACAATCACACTTGGAATTGAAAGCAAAATTTGACCTTACCTAGCTCTTACTAAAAGTTGTGTATTTTTCTTTTCCAAAAATGTGATACAAACAAACGATTACAATAACAAAAATCTGTCGTTAGAAATGGTTTAGAATTGAAATGCAAAAACAGACTGGAATGAAGGAATGAATCACTCTAGCCATTTAGAGCTGCTGCAGCAGTGCAGAGGAGAGAAAAATGTTAAAAACCAGGAATGGAGATAAAATCAGATGCAGAGAGCAGTAAATCATGGTTTTTAAAGGACTTTGGAAGAATGCAGGGGAAATGTGTACAGCCCATCAGCCCTCTACTGCATAGCGTATCCTTCAGTTGATCTGTGCTTTCAATAGGCAAAAGAAAAGTCCCGTTGAAAATAAGATACTTCACCAGCTCAGTTATACTCCAAGAAGCTACTTAAATCATAAATATAGTGATACTCATACAGTCAATTTGCACAGCCTTTTTTTTTTTTTTTTTTTCTGTAGTACTCTATTGCAAAGGTTGTGAGCAGGGTTAATTCTCTTCCTTGTTTTGTGATTCGAATAAGTTTCTGAGATTTCCCTACCAGTTGGTCTAAATATAACATGCATCATTCCTGGCAAGTCCACAGTGAAATGCAAATTGCTGAAAGCTTCAGCACACTACTATTGTTGGGTGTTTGTCACCAGAATTAGCAGTACACATACTCTTCCCATAAAGGTTTTTTGTCAGCCTGCCAGTTTGGTGTTTAACTCCTCCCAAGCGTTTCTCCGTAGACACTTCTAGGAACAAAAGAGGGCCCTGCTCATCAGATTCCTTGCCTCATGGATGGAAACTGGGGGTTCACACACTGCACACAGATGCAGAGCAGTCCTTGCAGTGACAAAGTACAGTGGCAGAGGGAAACGCGGCTCCATTTTATCACTGCTCAAAATTCCAAGGAAATTTCAGTCACTCAGAAGCGGAAATACACACAGAAATAACCCCACAATGGGCAAAAAAGTCAAAATTGGAATAGTCACAGCCCAAGTAATAAAGGAGATTTCTAGAAAAAGTGGAGAGGAATACTGAAGAAGTGCTGTTTCACAGAGCTCCCTGGATGACTTCTTCATCCTTTCCTACACAATTTGCAGCAGATGGCCTGTACACAAATAGATGGACAAGGCTCTTGTCTTCTGCTGCTAGATTTTCACCTTATCACCTTATTTTTTTTTTATTGTATGAAGTTCTTCATAAAAGAAGGACTAAAGACTCCACATAATACAGGATTTTAGCACACTACATTTTGCAGCTGCTACCACAGGGGCAACAAGAAGTATCATGGACAGAGCTTCTGTCATCAGGGCATGTTCTCAGGTGGATTCCCACTGGGAACAAAATGCAGCTGACCCTGAAGCATTAAATAAAGTGCAGCATTACAGAAACAGGTGTTTAAAAAGTATGAATTACTAGTCTGACTTCAGTTTATTTTTTCATAAATGTATGTATAGACTGAAATGCATAAGCTGAAAAACATGATGGAGTTACACAAATAATACAGTAGAAAACACATTTTTTGTATTAATACTTGGAGCTGTCTGTGCTCATAAATGACATGTGAAGGCCAGTACAGGATTAACAACCTCTAGGAAACACTAGGTTTTGCCTGAAGGGGTGTTGGCAATTTCAAGTTGATGAAGACTTAATTATAAACCAACGTTATTCATGCTGTAATGGGTAACATTGCTGCTAGAGGTGCCATCTTTCAAATAAAGTAAAAACAGACTTCTTACCAAGTCTTGTCTTGTGTTTTTTTTTTTGTTTTTTTTTTTTTTTTAAGTGAAAGGCTAGGCCAAATTTCACAGCCACATTTTATTTCAGAGAGAACTATCTAGTTTACCTAGAACAAGAGCTGTGTAAAACTTCATTTTTCATTGTCTATGCCTAGATGTTATGAAGTACTGACATACAAAAACAACCTGTGCTAGTGCATAGCAGCAAGCTGATTTTTCGTGTGTATCACTGGAATATACTATAAATTAGGTTTACAACACATTTGAAAGCTTCGTACAAGAGATAAAGCCTTAAAAGTGTAAACTTTGATCATTTGAACTACTGTCTGCTACATTAAAGATTTCTTACAACTCAATAAAATTTTTCCTTGATTTTCCTCTGGTATTTCATAATAAGATCCATTTAAAAGACTCCACAAGTAGAATTCACAAAACTGATAAAATAAATTGGCCATGTTCAAACCTCTTGGGCTTTTGTTTCTCCTTCCAGTTACCCATTCCACTGTGCCATGTTGCCTGCTGGCAGCTGTATCGTTTCAGTGAATTGAAGCATATCTCCCCCCTTCTGACATGCAGCAATGATCTGTCTGCCTCTCGATGCTTTATTTTATTGGCTTCGACAACAACGTCAAAGGACAAGAACAATTTCCTTTCTCCTCTCTAATATATTATCAGAGATTGGAAAGTATGCGGACCCAGTGGATTCAGATACATTTTTCTTGTAATAACATGATGCTAGACAGGATAAAGTATTCCTTCTTCCCACTCTTTTTAAATAACTTTGCAGCAATGAGAGCAAAAAGTAAACACATCGGAGAAAAAAGGGGGGGAGAGGGGGAACTATGCAGTTAAATATGACAAATGATCCCAGAGCAAAGAATAAGCACTCAAATTCCCATGCTAATCCATCTCAGAGTTCACTAAGGTGCAAATCTTTTCATCACCTCCTCATCTGGCGCCTGTACTGCTCACACCCAGGATGGCAAAACACAAAGGTTAAAAAATTCTCCCTAGGCAGCCTTTGCAGAGCTGGCTCATGCTCTGGGGAGTGACGGAGCCATTTGTCTTGAAGAGTGATTCCCCCTGCAGAGTGGGGGAGACAGCCGTATTAATTTGGGCCTTAACTATCTCTCTTTCAATGAGGGAAAGAAAGAATTTGTTACTTGGGTCTCTAATGGAGCAGTTTGCTAGCAATTTTCCCATTTCAAACACCGTCTCAGCTGCTAATGTGTAATGTTTTGTCAAGCTTGCCTACCCATAACATAGACAAATCACTAGCTTGGAGAAAAAGAGAGAGGGAGTGAAGCATCAGTACTGATAATTCTTAGCTGTCACATGAATAGAGCCTACAAATGAGACATCCATGCTCTATTAACAGTGCCACCGAGCTCTTGCCTGAGATGTGTCAGAAACGTCCCTCTGCACTGGGCAGTCATGAGCTTCCCTGCTGGGAGACAGAGCATGAGTGAATGAGCCAGACTGCTCCCTGGATCACGTCGCTCTGCTCCCCGTGCTGGGGCTCTTCGGGCTGGCATCACTCAGGCAGCCAATAACCAAAAGCAGTCGCCAGGAGAGAGAAAGCCTAAGGTCAGGTTAGTGCAGCAGTAACCTGTAGCACACACGTCTGGCAGCATGCACGCAACCTCTGGGAAGGATGGGACACTTGCTTTGCTCCTGCCCTATAAGCAGGGATTTTCAGGGAGCCAGTAAAGGACCACTGGGGGGAAGTAAGCCGCATGTACGTCACAGCCCAAGGATGGGCTTTCTTTAGGAAGGATGAAACTTCTCGAGCATGCAACGACCAGGAGAGAGCCTGTTTGTCCTTGCCAGGGAGGGAGAACAACTGGATTATAAAAGCTGCTTGGACCATTACTTTACATTTATCTCATATTTTTGACTTACATATCTTATCATATATTTTGCACTCCAACGAGGAAAAATTCACAGCTATATTTTCAGTATTTAAGAGGAAAAGATCACTCTTAAATCCGGTTGTCTTGGGGCTAGAGCCAAATTGTGCCCTGAATCTTTTCTTGCCTCTCCATCCACAGCAGGTTCAGGTAGCTGCACTGTGGTATTTACCCAGAGGCAGCACTGCACAGGAGAGATCCTCGCTGGGTAGGGAGGAATCCTGTACTGCAGTGGCACTGTCAGCACCTGTGGCTTATCCTGCAATGAAGAATGCAGAAGTCACACAGTCACTGCCCTTTACACTGCAGCACTGTGCAGGGCACTTCCCTGCAAAGCAGGAGGCAAAAGGCCTGTAGACCCATTGCTTTACAAAGTGTTTATGGACCTACACTACCAAGAAACAGCTTTTTTTTGTGACTCTGTCTCACCCCTCAGCTCTCTGACAGGTAGAAGACATAGTGCTTTGGGATGGAAGGACATTCAGCATTTTAAATATCTCAACACTTACTGCTTGTTTTAACTAACAGACAGTTAAAGCCTTTAGTCTGTACCCTAGCCAAAGACTCTACCACCACTATAAAAACCCTAAACACATGTGGTTCTCCAAGACTTTTACACTGCTACCTTTCATCACAGTGCCTGAATGACTTCCAAGTAAAATTAATAATATGTATTATAACTCCCTCTCTCATTGAGCCTGCCTCTCTGCCTTAGGAACTGGAGAACTGAGAGCAAGTAAACTGTTTGCCTATATTAACACAAGGTGACAACTAGAGTTTCCCTTCACTTTCTGATATTTGGTGTTGATTTTCAGGGCCTAGCTGTCAAGCTCATCCTGTAGTTTTAAAAGGACTGCTTCTTAACTATTCACCTAACTCAGGGCAGATCTGCAAAGGACAAAATCCTATTAAGAATGAAGTGACTTCTCAAAATAAATCTATCTAGAAAGTTATATTGATAACGCTCACCAAAAGACGTCTTTCAGAGTGAAACCGGATGTTTTGATGTGTTCCCTGATACCATTTAAAAGTGGTGCTGGTCATATTGGATTTTCTCTCATACTACAGCTAATTTAGTATATGCTGACACCAGTCACTAGTTGAGCAGTTGGTCACACTAACAAATGCTGGATTTATAAGTGGCAGTCACACTACAAATCCACCAACTTTGTTGTATTTTATTTTTTTGCCAAGCACTGTACAGACAAACAGGACGACATCAGATAAATCTGTGGTCTGGTATTCTGCAAAACAGTTTTTGACATAACACCAACATCCATATCTATGTAGCCACAGAATGCAGTAATATATTATCAAATCTCAGGGCCCCTCCACCTACCACTGCAATACTCCACGTTCCCAGGTGGAATTTTTGTCCCTTCTCATCACATTTCATTCTTACTTTCTCCCGCCAGTCTCACTGACTTCTTTTCCCTGCTTCATCCTTGGAGTTAGTGCGCAGGCATCCACTGAGCATGCTACCAGTACCTGAGCTCCCTCTCACTGCAACACCACATCTGCGTGACCTCTTTGCAGAGCCTTCAAGTGAGCGTTCCTCCCCTGAGAGCCACCATGTACCACTGTGGGTACAATCAGTGAGGATGTTAAAGGTACAACAGAAGCTCTTTTGGGGCAGAACACAGAATAACGCCTTCTCACTCTTCTTTTGCTGCTTCTCTCATCTGATGTTTAGGATCACCCCTGTACACCAGGAGGATCTGAACTGGGATTAGGAGGAAAGAATTTCCCTTCTCAGCAGACTTCACTGGCTCCCATGGATTTGGGATTAGAGTTTGCAGGAAGGTGTCTGCCTCTGTGGGATCTGTCCATGGGCACGTGGCTGTGAGTAGAAATCTGGGAAAGAAAGAGTCCCTAGCCTGGAGAGATTCGGCAATTTCCAACTGCCTACTACTGAAACACAGCCTAGTCACATACTTCATTCAACCACCATGCAAGTGTTCATTCAGGTTTGTGTTTCCAAGATGTTTTGGCATAGCAAACACAGCAGAAACATGGGTCCCACTTCTCGACTTTTGTGACACCCAGTGACTGCAGCTCAGACCCACTGACTGTTCAGAGAGCTCCAGGGAGACTGGCCCATGGGGTATTACACAGAGGATGAGGTTCTTGCAGTCACTTCTTTTCAACAATGCAGCATCTGCTCTGAGGCTCAGATCTCTGCTGAACATGTTTGCTGTGTTTGTTGTTGTTGTTGCTTGTTTTGATTTTAAATCTGAAGCTTCAAGCTCATACTTGGGAGACACCTGGTTTCTACAGTGCCTCCTAGCAATCAATCCCTGGCCTACAGATACATGTCATAAATGTAAACAAGTTGTAATGTTTTTTAACGAACCAGACTCATAATGCTTGCTTTACTGAAAGTGCTTTTGTTCCATTAGGTCCCAGAAAGACTAAATTCTTAAACAAGTCACGTTGCTGTATCATCATTAATTCTGTAGGTTGATCCAGCCTATCCTCTATCAACTTCCAATTACCTAAAGATATTTCCAGCACAGATCACTTTCTAAATTTTCTAACAATGGTATAACTAGTTCAGGATTCTGAGGATTCCTT
Source organism: Cygnus olor (assembly GCF_009769625.2). Taxonomy (NCBI): domain Eukaryota; kingdom Metazoa; phylum Chordata; class Aves; order Anseriformes; family Anatidae; genus Cygnus; species Cygnus olor. Next base: position 15,518,868 of record NC_049182.1, on the reverse strand, counting down.
CAAGTTGGCTTCTATTACATTTGTTAAGTTGTAACTTAAAATTATATTTTCACACTTAAGGTGTAAATGGAAACAATAAACTGATGGAAAAAAAAAGCCATAATTTAATCCATAATCTAATGTTTTGTGAAACCTCCATACGCTCAGTAACATCTAATTTTACTACACATTTGTAAATCATGGTAGTTGAAAGGCTGTCACCTGCAATATTTTGTCAACAAACCAGATTCTAACATTTGCAAATAAACATTCCTCATACCCTTTGTTCTTTACCCAATGTTTTTTAACAAAATAAACAGGAGACCACATGTAAACCAAAGAATCATTAGCACTTTTTACAGTAAAAATTGGATTAGTACGTTATATTTCAGTGTGATTTTATGCTCCCTATTTTGTTTTCTGTGATTTCTTCCACACTTTCATAATCAGATGTCAGGACGTATGTGCTCATTATGCAGTTCAATTTCCCCACTTTGCTTGGCAAAACAGAAGGTTTTGAGTGACATTTGTATTAGATAAAAAAGACCTAGGGCTTTTTGTTGATGTAAATCTCCTACTCTTTGTTGGGTGATACTCAATTAACAAATTTGATTACTTGGTGTAACTATTTATGACCCTTGCTAGGGCCCCATACATATTTGTTAACAAGGCTAACCATGTCTTCCTGCTGAAGTGAAGTCTCTGGAGGAAAAAAAAAATCAACAAAAATACCAACAAACCCAAACCTACAAGCCTTGTAAGAATACTAACTCCTACAGGGCATGCCTGCATAAATTTCACCTGCACATAACTTTTTTGTTTTATTTTTTCTTTCAGAAATCTATCTCACAATAGTAAGAAGAGAGAACAAGGTAAAAAATGATTCAGCCAAAAGAATGAATATTATTATCAGTGTAAAAAACTGTATTTATCAAACCAAAACCACCTTATTATGCCTAGAGATGACATTAGTTACACTTACTTTTACAAATAAAAGCAAACATAAGAAGTAAATCCTGTCTTGGTCTTACAGCAGAAACTCCCTGCAGTTACTGCTTGTTTCTAAAACTCAGAGCTTCCTCAATCTGTCTCAGCAAACAATACACCTTTGTTCTTGACATTTCACATATGTATTTTCTCTACTGACTCTCAATCTCAAATATTTTCTTTATTATTCCATCATTATTTTTTTTTGTCTTGCTCTCATTGAATAGAAGATCTTCAACATATTCTTGTCCTGTCAGTAGAAACCTCATTTTGATGTTGAAAATAAGGAGCCACTGACACAGTTTGCCTAGTGAGATCCAGAAAACAGTAGTCAAATTTGACATGTGAAGCTGTCCAGAGCCAATTTACAGCAGTGAATGAAAATCATATTATATGATTCAACTACAGGAGCCAACCTGATTCCCTAGCCAGAGAACTTGCCACCAGAGGCAATTATGGAACATTTATTACAGTGTTCAAAAATACTGTGCTGGCTTCAGCTGCAGTATTTACTGGAAGCCTGGGAAAATTATTGTAATTTTCATTTAGGAGGAAGAATAATTTTAAATGCAGAACTGTCTTTCCTCTACCCCCAAATTTATAGTCTCCATACACCTATATTCTTGAGAAAAGAAAAAAATCTCATCTTTCTGAAGCTGAGAACTTGAAAAGGAACCGTTAATTCACATGACATTGTTATGGTGCAGTTAATTTATAATTTATACAACAACAACATTAATTTTATTAGAATAAATAAATAGAAGATCTTCAATCAATCTTTTTATAGCTTTTCCAACTTTAATTGGTGGAAAATTGATTTTGAATATACCAGTAATTTACTCTTAAAAGACCATCCAAAGAGTATTTTGTACACCACCTTCCTCACAATCACAAACATTTCATCAAGATTCATGACTAAGTCCCAGCTCTGCTGTAATACATAACCATATGGGTACTGAAGAACAGAGAGGGTAATTTCTTCCCAACACAATCACTGAAGTAACAAAACCATCCGACTCGTTTATATACAGGTCTGTCTGCCCATCCACCAGCACTGCCCAACACTGTGGTACTATCATTGCAGAAATTCTCTAAATATTAAATTTGTTGGAAAAGTGTTAATTAAAGGTGGAACAAGTACCGCATCACATTTCAAAGTGATTCTCTCACAGAAAAGTAGGTTCGTTTTCATTTTTACAGAACCATGCAAATAACAGCTAAATGCATTAGATTTTTCCTTAGAGCTCAAATTCTATCATTCTTCCTAAGAGTAGAAATCAGGCAGCAAAATCAAACACTACCCATACCTACAAAAATCTTACTCATCAATTCAGCTATCAATAGTGAGAATGATAAACGAAACCAACACAGAGAAGTGACTCAAAACTGACCTTAAGCCAAAGCTAGATGCTGGTACAAGGGCTACCATCCTATTTTACTCTCTGCTCGGAAGCTGGACTGGAAGCTGTGGTTATAACCTCACCAGATACGGGGGCCTAAGCAGGCCCTCTCCTTGAGGGACTGTCAGTCTCTTTACTCTGTCTGGAGCAATTACACCAACATTTAAACAAAATGTCCTCATTTTTAATTTAGATACATCTCATCCAGCATTACTTTTGGTTTACGCAATTATATTTTTCTTAATTGCACCAGACAAGAGAGCATTGTAAAGGTTAAGCAAGAGTGATACAGCAAGCTCAATATGGAAAAGAACAGGTTTAAAATCTAAGAAGAGTTTGAATATCTAAAGATATATATTTTAGATTCAGGATTTTGCAGACTCAAGTCTGCAGGTGATTGGGACTTGGCTTTTCAAAGTACTCAGCATTGCACAGCACTGTATGTTCAAAGCACGGGTCCTATTGACTTTTACTGTACCTGTGAGTCCTCAAAACTGCTTCTGAATATCTCAGCTGAGTCAGCCAGAAAAGGAGAATCACATCATTAGTGACCACCCATGACAAGTTTGTGCAAGTCACTTGCTCAGAATCATTTAATAAAACCAGTGATAAAAAGAGATACAAGCCAGTTTTCTGAAGATCATTCATGAGTTCATCTCCCTCAATGTCCCTATTTTCAAATTTTCCTGTTTCTGCAACAAACGCAGATCCTATATATGCAGGCTCCCTGACTGTACAGCACACTGATCCATTCCTAGACAGTAAGAAATGAGTCCAAACTTGCAACAGAAACATGAGACTATACTGCAATTAAGGTGCATACCACAACAAACAGATATGAAAGCACTGCAGGAAGACGGCAACAACATTAACTTGGCATTTTTTATTTTCTTTACTGATTCAATTTGAATTCTTTAATATTTTAATATCTTTATCTATTTAGCGGATTCAAAACCGGAAGCTGACATAACCAGTTCCATCTCAAGGAAACTCAGGCACAACAGAAGTACGGCACCCAGACCTCGGAATTAATGTCTGACTGGAAGAAATAACAGCGGGTAAAATGGTCAGTGCCTGTGTACTCTAATAGTTAAGCTCTGTGTGGATGGTTACCAGTGCACAGGGACAACGATAGGTAAATTGGCGTTGGGTCTCAGAAGTGCATGCTGACATGTCAGGAGGGCTCTGAAGTTGCGTGGTTTCTGGTGAGAGTGCTTGGCTCCATCCTCACTGTGCTGCCCTGCCCTGGCCCTGTCTGTGCCGCCCAGCATCCCAGCCCTCCTGCCACATCCCCACAGCCAGTCCCGCAGTGTTTGTGTCCCAGGCTCACTGCCAGCAACCCCACACATTCCTCACTTTTTCAGTCTCAACACTTTTATCAAACTATTTCAATTTCCTTTGTTCCTGGCCTTTCTCATCATATGCTTTGCTGTTTCTTCGCTTGAGTTCAGTCTCCTCTATCCAACAATTTCCATATCGGGCCCAGCTAGTCTTTGTTCTCTCAAGTGTCTGTCCCAACCCACAAGGCAGTCCTTGGCTCTATCAATAAATCAATTCCTTCTTTGGAGAGCCAACACTTGGAGGGTCATGTAATTGGCTTTCACTCAGGAAGGTGTTGCACAACAAGCTTTTGAGAAACAAAAAGGTAGCAGTAGTAGTCCCTGCACAACTGCTTTAAGGTGTATGAAATTCCCAGACAGAACCTGTCTGGAACTAATATCCTAAAATGTAGCCTGGGTCACAGCAAATGTTGACCCTAAAATACAAATTGAAGGAGACTGGTCTGAGACAGACAATCAGCAGGAAAACTTCAGACTAAAGAAGGGACAGTGAAAAGTGTAGTGAGGTGGGGAGTTACTGATCACTCTCCAGTACTGGCGGACATGAAACAAACCTGGCAGGCAACTTGTTGAAGCAAGCTTACTGTTTGAAATGCTACAGACAGGGCTGACAATGCCCTTGCTCCCAGTGCTTCATATTTGAATGTGCAGGACAGCTGCCCTTTCCCATGCATAAAACAAGCCAAACACTATCAGGTGAGAGCAGGCAGACAGGGCCAGAGCTCAGGTCCCTCCAGCCCCACGTCCTGGGCCAACAAGAGCCTAAACTGCCCTGACCCAAATCTGCTGCTGTGACAAGTGTTTTTCTGACGATGTGCTTCCAAGATCCCACAAGCCGCAGGGCAGTGACTCTCGGAGGTGTGGCTGGTAGCTTTGGATTTAAACTCCTCCCCGGTTTCTAGGTCATCCCTTGCCTCCAGGGTCAAGTCCATTCTGCACGTTCCCTGTCCATTACGCTCTGTTCTCTGCTTTATCTTGCAAGCATTTGCTTTTACCCTTTCTAGATACATGCAAACTTCTTTCATTGCATATGCTGTGCTAATGCAGTGAAATGATTATATCATTCACTTACCAGCAAACCATGAAGTCATATGTTTTGGTATTTCTTTTTAGTAAATGCCTCCTGGTACTTAATGACTTGTTTTCACGAAGGTATATGTGCAAAACTTGTCTGTGCTTATTCTCCCCTGCTTCTCTATAACATACACTGCTCTTTTTTTCTTTTTTCTTTTTTTTTTTTTTTTTCCTCAGAAAAACACAAGAGAATCACTTTGTAAGCGGGGAATCTTTTGTATCATACGACACACAGTCTCTGATCCTTATCTTTTGTTTCTTGTAACTCATTTTTCCTCAGTCAATTTGGCTGCTGCCGTCAGCTCCCGAATGAACACGAAGCTTTACAAAAAAGGAATTGCATTTTGTACATTCTGACTACCTATTTTATGAAATTATGAAAAATCATGCATGGTATACAGCTTTCTAGCTTTCCTACTTTCCTTTATTTAATAATAAACATGCTTGTAATGAGGGCCTTGAGGATAATGCACCTCAGGGGAAAGCTGGAATAGTGTAATGCAACAAGCTTCAGAGTCACGTGTGGCAGAGGTCAGCAGCAAGGGAAGATTAGTGTTATATGATGCTTGCTTTATGTCCCATGACAAGTGGGCTGCCTGTTTTGTGATTGCTTTTTGAAAACAAAAACAAATTTAGGACTTGGCAGCTTTGCTGGAGAAGGCTCTGCCTACCCATATTAATGAAAAAAGAAAGGAAGAAGGCAGAGTAAAAGATCTTTAATTAATATTGAAACAGAGTAAAACGTATGTCATTGTTAATAACCATGTTAGAGTAACAGCTGTGTGTTTCAATTTTGTGGGGCAGTTTGTCAGTCAAGGGTGCTTATCTGAAACAGTTTGGCTTGCAAAGAAATACTGAGTTATGTGGAAATACAAGTAGAAAGCTGTAACTGAATGTAACTAACAAGCAAGGGAACTTGGAAAGGCCCCATGGGGAGCAGAGTAGGCACAGCACTTTAATACTAACATAAATATTCTGGATGGACTATGGTCTATAGGGGAAATGTTTCTTATGTGGAATGACTATTTGCAATGCTAGAAAGAAACAGATAAATGAAAAATATACCATCTCAAATAATATCCCATAGGACTTCTGAGGTGTGATCTATGCAATAGCAACCCAGCAACAGTTTGTCAGTACCACACATACACCAAAAGAGGAATCTCGTCTCTAGTAAGAGTCAGATCTCTAAAAGATGATTGGGATCGGATCATGGGATTACAGGGTCCAGAAAGAACTGTTCAGGCAGCACCACTACACAGCCACCTTTTACACAGAGGGTCTGACTGAAAATCAATCATAGGGGATAAATCCCAAGGGAAAAACACACAAGCCACAACCCCTCAACTCCCTGTCTGAGAGTAAGAGATATGAGTTGCAGCATATAGGGAAAATTTACTTGGCCTCACAGCTATAACATTACAGTGAGAGAGTATTATCCTGCCTATCACATCAAACCAAAAGACAGTCATTTTTCCATGTGTAGCTGGAACCTGACCTCTGAATGCATTATGTGTTGAATAAGCACAGGGAAGACTCAGACAAACTGAATTTCTAAGTGGTATGACAGATGTCTGCATAAAACAGAACAGCTTTCTTGGTCAAAGGAATTTATGCCAGGATTCTTCTGAGAAAACACTGTGGCAGCATCTTCCATCTTTCCAGAAACTTTTTTCTCTGTGAGAATATCCTTTACTCAAACTAGATGCAAGGATGAGTAATACCCTGCCCTTGGATTTAAGGTTAATTGATTGCCTTTTTTTTTTTTTTTTTTTACCAATACTTTTACAAAATGAATTAACTGTTTTACCGGTAGAAAAAAACTGGTATGTGATCAATGTCACTGATGTCACTCATTCTGATAGAACTACTTGAATTTCTTAACATATATTTCATAAAAATGAAATCTTCTCATGATTGACTCCATCAGAAAGTAAGCAATAGAAGTTTACATGAGGGTTAGCTCTCATTACACTCTGAACATAGCAGTCACCAATATTCCTTCTGCAGGACTACTCCCACCTGAAATGCTATGTATTTGTAAAGGATATGTGCAGGATTAGAGTGATATAAGAGGTTTACATATTGGCAGAGACTCAAATAAGTACTACCTAAAATGCAAGAAATCTGCCAGATCTAAATCTTTAAAGAACTTCATGCGATGTTCTTATGGAACTAGAAGATTCGTAACCTCCAGGTTATGAAAGTTTCTCAGAATGTTATATGCATCTTGACTAGCTGTCTCACCATCTACCTTAAAGGCTCTCTGAGCCTTCCTTCACTTTCTGTTCTCCTAAGGAGCTCTCCTAAGTTGTTTTCACAAGTTACAGGGTTTAGAGGAAACTAGAGAAACTAGAAAGGAGACAGGATGGGGATACTCGTTGCTATTGTAACCACAATACAGACTGCCATTTTCACCTGCTTTCTCACACAGAGGAGTGTTGCTGACAGCAGACTGCTGGAGCACACCAATTTCACTCCTCCTGCAGATACTTCTCTTCATGTGATTCTGGCACGGAGCCACAAAGATTATCTGATTTCTGCTATCATTTTTAATACTACCAAATAAAATCTTACAGTTCTTCTAAATCAGCACTAATTTGGGAGCAAGTCTAAAACCAATCTCTTCTCTGCCTCTTATTATGAACCAATGCAGCCACTCCTGCAAACTTGTACCTTGTCTGACTTGAACTGAAAACAGGACTGCACACTGAATGTTCTTAGCATGTCAAATACAGTTTATATTTATATTTTTAGGATAATTTTAATCTAACTTTCATGGACAGAAAATCAAGTATTACATGCACATGAACATTTTATTCACAACCATATACTGGACACCAACACAACCAATACGTTCTGAACTTCGTCAGAAGGCAAGTAAATGGGCATTCGGAACAGCTTGTGTATGAGTTTATACTTCCTATAAATGTTTTACATGCTCTAGATACATCCTCAACAATATGAATTTTAAGATGCTATTTGTTCCCTGCATTACTGTGCTAATATTTAATCTGTATTTTCTATTGAAGTACACGGTCAAGCATAATAAGTTACCTCTGTTACACTGAGATAAAAATCCAAACAATTTTGAGGAGAATCTTAAATGATAAAAGCAATTGATGAAGTCACTTAGAGGAGTGGTGGTGCAGAGCAGATCACCAGCAGCGAACATAGCATATTGCCTTCATTGTCCACAACCCTTACATTCCTGTCGTAACATAGTGGGCCAGGCAGCACATAAGCAATTCAACTTGTGCTTTATCTCACTGAATTTTGCAATATAGCAGTATTTCTACCACAACTAAAAGCTGAATGAGTGCAGTGACTATAAACATATTTGAATCCATACTATATAGCCTGTAAAAGCATGCTGGATGTTGGTAACCTCTGCACTACAAGCACCTAAACAGAAAAAGAATTGATCTACATTCCTTATGGACTAACCAAAAGCAATTTGGTTACAGGTAACAGTACTTCAGAACCACCATAGTATGATGCTATGGACACAAAAATAGATTATTGCAATTCCTAAAGGCACTAAAAAGAAACAAGTCTGTAAAACAAGCTTCACATCTTTCGACACATAAAAAAGTCAGAAAAACGTTAAAGAATTGGAAATAAAATATGGCATACAAGAAATCAAAGATAAAATCAGCAGGGACAATCTGCTCCAATGTCATACTTCATTACAAATGAGAACTGCCAATTCACCAACAAAAGATAAAACAATCCCACTTCACAAAAACAAAAAGGGGACTGTCTATTTCTCTTTCCTGAGTATAGAACTGTAATCCCAGACTTGTGAGATATAAACACTATCTGTACATAATATGCCAAAAGCTTCATCTTGTTTTGAGGTAGGACAACTTTCAACAGTATCTTAATATACATTAAATACTGATTTGAGCCCTTTAATCAAAAAAGTGAAGGCAAAGAGGACAACTACAATATATCTGATAACTGGTTAGAACACAGTTCTCAAAACATATGCGTTTCTTTCACATCATGGACTAAAAATGGAAAGACATGACAAAGAATGGTGCATTACACTGGCACTTACATTTCCCAAATGTCCTCTGGTAGGTTAGCTGGAATTTCTGTTAAGCCCCTTCCTCGACAATCCACTACATTGTTGCTGCAGGTGCAGGCAGATGGGCAAGTGATGGAACTGGCACTGCATGATGGAGGTTCAGCCTGGGAACCTGAGACATAATGAAAACATTAAATGTTAGTTTTGAAAAATGATCGCCTGAAATTTTAACAATAAAATACATCAGGCTCCTAGTTTTCCAGATCTTTCCACTATAGTGAGTAATAATTTATTTGGATTCAGTGAATATAATGTGCTATAAATCAACTGCAGAGAAAATGTATAAAAGATTACTGTGTTCTTATTCTTCCTCAGTCTCCACTCTATCAGTATTTCTCCATCATGGACACTTCCTTGGTCCCCTCCATGATCAACCATATCAATTTATTCAAAGATTTACAAAATAAGCCTAATGATCAAGGGGTGTTTCCAAAAGTTGTTTTTGCCTTGAAGTTGCCATTACACTAATACTCCTTGAGTACTTTTACATACTGAGAGAAGACTGTCATCTTGACAGTCTTGACTAATGACTTCTGTTTTTGAAATGATGCAACCTGTTATGGTAATAAGAGCTGGAAATAGAAAGCTACTTCTTTCAAGATTAGACAATGCAGTTAATGGAAACAAAACAAAATATTATACAAAATTAAGTTCAACCCTTCATATCCTTGTTTAACCTAGTAACTCTACTGAAAGACAAGAAACTAGAGAAAAAGCAAAGGCTTAGCATGAGAATGTTGCTCTATATACCTTCTAATCCATCCATTAGATCAAAGTTTAATTGTCAATAAGTTTTTCAAAACTGTAGCACTTTTATCAATTTTACTTATGGTTTACTTAAATGGTTATGACTCTTACGTTTAAAATTTTGATATACATACCCACTTACACGCAAAGAGAAGGGTTTTGTCACACTGGTTAATGCTATTGAGATGTGGAAGTTATTGACCTATTTATGGTGAATCACACTTCCAAATTATGTAAGACAAGAAACCTTAAGCATGTTTTTGAGCTATGACCAGACACAGAGGACTGAGTATGAATGCTTGTGTTGGAAAGAAGTAGCCTAAAAACCTAACAGAAACAGGAAAAAAAAATGGTTCTTTTCTGGATCACATAGATTATAATCACAAAACATACTTGGTCTTTTGGCTAGAAGAACAAAATTATTTCAGTTGTCAAATAACAAATACATGTGAAAACATGGGAAGCTAAGCATAAAGCCTGGGCTTTGTCTTGGAAAAGACCCACAATTGATACTTTCATAAATTATAACTGCAGGTGGCAAAGTCAAAAAATATCTGTTTACATTGATTAACAATCCAATATCATTATGACAATTAAAATATTATATATATACACACTGTTTTAGCCCTTAACTGTGCACATCAAAGTCAACTCATTATACAGCAAACCCACATATGCATATATTCATAAAAAATCTGAATATAATGCAAACAACTGATAGGTAGCAAAGATATTTGGGAAATATTTTGGGCAGAATAAGATCTTAACATAGCTGGTTCAAATGTTGCTGGCAGACTGTCCAGCATTTTATGGAACACCAGAAGTCCAGCAAAGTTAGTTCCAATGTGTGTTGCTGGAAGAAGCTTAAACTAGTACCTGGAAGACTGTGCTACTTAAATGTTCCTATTTGTCAACATCAGAAGTCAACATCAGAATGTCATTTAGTCGCACTTATAGCTATCATGACTTTGAAATGTAGACACAGTTTGAAAAGATGTCAGCTGAAAACTTCTAAAGGCTGACATTATACTTGCAGAGGGAGCCCTCCTGGAAAGCAAAAGACTATTACTGCAAAATCATGCCTTCTGCTTGAAACAGAACAAATTCTTTTGTGAATTTATTTCCATTTGTCTGTCTGCATTTCCCTTAGTTCAAGCAAGTGATTACCCCTTTAAATATTATTTTGCAGCCAGGGATGACAGGGTTGTTTTATATTAAAATATGCTACTGAGTTTCAGTATAAGATAACCATTTTTAACTGTGAGGGTGGTCAGGCCCTGGCACAGGCTGCCCAGAGAAGCTGTGGATGCCCCATCCCTGGAAGAGCTCAAGGCCAGGCTGGATGGGGCTTCGGGCAACCTGGTGTGGTAGGAAGTGTCCCCTGGCAGGGGGTTGGGACTGGGTGGGCTTTAGGGTCCCTCCCAACCCCAACCATTGTGTGATTTCAACTATGTATGAAATGTTGACAACTTATAGTACTGGGTTTGATTTTTTTTTATTTGGTCATCATCAGACTTGCTGTCAGGACAGCAAAAGAAAAATGTGGGTTTCAAAGCACTGTATGTTTTAAATATAGCTTTTATTATTGCTAATCAGAGCCATGAGTGACTCTGTATTTTGGCAGACCAGACCTCAGAACTCCGATTCAGGTTCTAGAAATTCTATTTCCAAAGGTAGCAACCATCTTCAAAAAAAAAAAAAAAAAAAAGAAAAAAAAATGGATCTCAGAGGACATTTGTGGCATGGGTACGAGTCCAATTCATCTGTCATGAAAGACTGCAGCTGCTTTCATCATGAGTCTTCAGTCTGTCTTCTGGCCATAAAATGCAGGGCAGACATACCATCATCATGAATTAACAGAATTCCTTTAAAATTAGCAGAGCTCTACTGCATATCACCAAAAGCACTGCCAGCTCTGCCTTTCACTCAGACCAAGGTTTCTACAAGATTTTAAATGTGAATGCTTCCAGAAATAGTTTATATTGCCTCCAAATGAGCACAGGCCTCTGTTATCTTCGCGTAAGAACAAAAGATTTGTTTTTACAACATGATTACACATGTTTTACTTATCCTCTCTGTCTGCACTGCAGTGTGCAGTATGCAGAAATAATGAGGGAAGTGCAAACTAGCTCTTGCAAGCTTTCATGGACTGGGCCAAACGCTCCAAGTGGGAAGGAACTCTTCAGAGCAATCCTTGAGCCCTGGCAGGCAAAAAGAAAGTTGGCACCCAACCTTTAACATACATGATAGATACGCTTTCTGAGGAGGCTTTGTAACGAGGGTAAAATGCATTTTGCAGTTAGACCACTACAACATATCACTGTGGGTTAACGTAGTAATATACTACCTTTTCATTAGGGCACAACATCAAAAACAAACAAAATCTCCTGAAATACTGCCAGCTGGAGTTTTAAGAGTCTGTTCCTGACTCTACTGTATCTAAATCAACATCTAATAGGAAATCCAGTGGAGCTCAGCTCATCACCTCCACAGTTCATGTGACACAGTGTTGCAGAGTGCTCTATATTAATGGAACACTTTGAAAGGAGATCATATTAGGCATTCTAAAAAGCACGACAGAAGACAGAAGCACCAGTCTTCCTTTCACAGAAAACACATACTAACAATGACAAGGTGCTAATTAATGTCCTTCTACCGTTAAGTATCATGGAACTTTCCTGCAATTTTTTGAATAGAAAGGTCAGAAGTTAGGTCAGAACATTATTTGTGCTGGCCACTAAACTTTTCACATCCTCTCCAAACACACATCTGATATATAATTGAATAAAGCCAATAGGTGTCCTTCTATTTACCCTGAATTTGGAGCCAAGACCATTTACCTCTGCTTTTCCACTATGAAAGAGGAACTTTCTTGTGAACAGAATTCTGATTTATGGCTACTGAGTAAAAATAAAACAAAACAAATCAAATCAAACCAAAAAAAGAAAATCACCGATTAGTTAACCATGGAGGTACATAGAGTCAAAACAGAGACAAAAAGCTGTGTATGTATATATATATATATATATATTTAGTGCAGGTGGAACTAAAATGGGATGAAAAAATAGCATTGAAGATGTGTAATGTTATAGGATCTAACCTTCTGCTGAAGGAAAAACTAAGGCAAAAAGTAAAGAAAGAGGCTGTCCTTATGTGGACCCTCTACTTCCACACATAATGAGTGATTTATTTTTTTTTCATTTCACTTAAATTAGCATGGAAAAAGGAATATTTTTATAAAATTAATCTGCCATTATAAGCTTGAATTCTCGGAGTGCTCCAAAATATCCAGTACTCCTGTCACTGTTGACTGACATTTTATGTTTAGTGTAAAAATACTTCTGATTCCATACTGAATGCAGCCCTATATATTTGGTGAAACTCTTTCTTCTTCATGAACAAAAGACGATGTAGACCGTAAATTTCCAAAAACTTTAGTGGAATAAAAAGACTTTGTAAATAAATTGCCAATCATTACCATCAAATGGTATTGTTAATGTTTTTCTTTTGCAAACGACAAAACACGTATTACAGATGAACACTTCAGCAGGCATCTAGCCCCTATTCCATCAGATCTTACAAAAACAGTAAATGGTTAAGGTAAAGATTTCTTGAATAATGCTGTAAACAGTATTCAAATTTTGATTTGGGTTTAACTGCTTCCATTAAATTAGGATCTAGGCTTAGTTCCATAGCAGATCTACAGAATTAAAGCACCAAAAACTCCAAGAGAGTGTTATCAGTTTTATGTTTGTATAGATGTGGAGAGATGGTCAAAAAACAAGTCTATGTAGGCTATGGAATTTGAAGTAGAGAAAATTAAACTTTGGATATGGTTTCCATAATTATACAGAGGATAAGAATAATGACAGACCAAGGGCCCCAGTAAGAATATCTGAAATCTAAAAATGCACTTTACTTTTGCTGCCAATACTTCCTTAAAAGAAAAGGCCTGGGAAAAGAATATTTTAGGATTCCTGTTGGTGTCCCTCACAATTGTAGTAAACTCCCTACTGTGTGGATGCAATGAAAAGAAACAGTGATGGACAAGCCAGCTGCATTTATACACTTTCCTTTCTGAAGTTCTTACTATCTGTCATCTTACAATTTCAGATTTTTTCTCAGTTACACAGTTCACCATGCTAATTATATTTTTCTCTAATACTTAACAATCACCAACTCAATTACACCTTTTGTTAAAAGAAAAAAAACACTAACAGAATGTGGAAGCTAGGATAAGATCCCCATTAAAAAAAATTACTATGTTCTTTGAGCCTGATGTAATGGAATGACAGCTTCAATGATTATGGTAGTTAATATCTGGCATGCCATTAGCCTGCACCATTTTACATTACAGTTTCAGACTGTGGGTTAGGGGGAGAGAGGGATGGGGGAGACACTTAGAACCCAGCAGTTTACAGAGGAATTAAGTGCTCTTTTCAAGTAAGCATCTCATTGGCCTCTAGCCTTTTAAGAGCAGAAAATAGATTGATATTACAATTAGAATAGAATGGTTATGGAGCATAAATAAAGCAACTTTAAATGTCACAACCATTTAAAATAAATTTTGTGATGACTAAATAAACTAGATAATCTCATTTGCACTGACACCCAATTATGGCACACTAAGTAGTGTGCTTCATTACCTCCACACCTATCCAATTGCCTTTGCAGCACTTCCCTTCTATTTGAAAAATGCTAGTTATTTGTAAAAAAGTATTGATGGATTTCAAGAAAAATAGGCTGATAGGTCTGATAGGATTTACTGGTTAGAAGTCTGTGGTGACTTTAAATCCTTTTAAGTATGGCAGACATGAAATTATTGATCAATAAACAAAACAGTACAAGTACTGCAGCTCCATGGATATATTATGACCTTTTGTGGTTTAATTAAATAACCCACTGAAACTTCTTACAATGCTGGGACATTTGAAATCAATTACTACTACATGAGCTTTTACTAGACTCTAGTAATACAACCTTAAAAAGATACCTAAAACAGATATATTGCTCCTGAATAGTACTTGCATCCCAGCATTAAAATACAATTTAATGTCCTGCAGAGAGATATTGTGAAGTCAATCACAACTAACTATCTGTAAATTTAACATTCATAGTATTGCTTCATCGCAAATACTCCAATAACAGAGAAAAAAATAAATGTACAAATGTGTTTATTCTACAGGAATGTGCAGCAAATGGTTTATGCAGCTATTTCCATCCGTGGTTGTTCAACAGCTTTTCACTGAGCATAGCGTTAAGTATTTATGATTAGTGACTTAGGCCCCTGATTGACGATGTTAATACTGTCAAGTTCATGGTATGCAAAAATGCACTTGTCATGAATATTCATCATCTGATTCAAGTTCACTGTTTTGCTGAACATTCCCAAAGAGTAAATTTATCTGTTAAAAATTCATAGCACATAAACAGCAACTGTTCTGTAGGCGCAGTTAACGCCAATTGGTTTACAAATACTGAAGAATACAAAAGAAAATATCCAACTGTTGCAAAAGGAAGGCCTAGTGTAATGAATGAAGTCTATTTTATTCTACCAAAAAAACTCACAACCAAACCTATTTTGCATGTTTCAAGATGCATTGGTAAATTAACACCACTGAAAATCAGACCTTACATCATATTATCTTACCCCACACCACTAATATTTGCAATTATTTCATTAACATTGATGGCCCCAGGATTGCATCAATTATTTCTAAATGAAATGGAAAAATGTAGGACAAAGAAGTAGCCTGACCTGTAACAACTGAGGTCTAAAATGGGATTTGTTCTTCTGAAGAATTAATAAAACTGCAACAGAATCTGTGAGACAACTTAAGTAATTTCCTAACTACGACAAAAGTTATTTTTTTCCCAGGAAAGTTTATTCTGTTTAAGTTTTCTACAGGGGAGACTCAAAAGTTGAAGTCCTAAATGTCTCCTATGCACTGAGCCCCTCTGAGCCTTTCTTTGAATATCCTTCTCCAGTCAGGTAACGCAGGTATTTTTTCCTAAAAGCAGCCATTACTCAACTTTCTGACTCTTGCACCCTGAAGAAAGCTGCTAGCATGTATTTGGCTCTCTGGGTTTATATACATACTATTTGGTCTTCCAAAGTAAACTAAAGGCAAAAGAAATACTGGTACTACAAAGTCTTAAAAGATGTAGTGCTTCTGCAGTCCAAAAGGCATACATGCACAGTAATCTCATTTAAACGAATTCCACAACTTGTGTCAGCAGTCTGGAAGGTGCATACAAAGTGACTTTTAAAAATAGGTCCGGAAATGATACAGTGACCTTATAAATATATTCAGGCATAAAAAGGAAGAGGACGAGAAATTATTTAAGCAAAAGGATAATAGCAAGGTCAAATGATAAATAATGGTCATGATCAAATGTAAGTCTATAAAGGGAATACTGTTCTTGAATAGCCTTCAAATGCTGATAGGTTATCAGCATTAGAGAACCTGAACTACTTCGTGATGAAGTTTGACAAAGTTATTGAGGGGATAGGAAGAGTTTAAGACTGCATTTTGAGGCCCTGTGGCTTGATTTGCTGGTATTTGAAAAGGAGTTTAAAACAAGACTTGATTTTGTTTGATCATGTATTTGTCTTTGCTTCCTGGGCCCCAGTGTCCTGCCACAGGTAATACTGCACTTTCCCTGCCTCCACACTAAAACTGTTCTCTTCAGGAACAGGAGAAAGATGGGATTCACTTTCATCACGAGCATGACAGACTGACACAGCTACACTGGGGACATCAGGCTGAATGTGACACTGCTCCTAAAAATGACATCTGAGCAGTCCAGCGGTACCCATCCGTGGGTACATCGCTCAGCACATGATGCATTTCCACTGTATAGCAAAATACTATTATCACACTGGTAATAAATCAAGCCACTGGTTTTGGACATTAACATTCACGTTTTTATTTTTAGAGCAACAGTGCAAAAGCCAAATGAATGAGTAACTATACCCAAATCTGCTATCTTTAAACAAGTATCTAAGAACTACACGTACTGCTCTGGGGAAAGAGAATTCCAGATCAAAGGTCATCATACTTACAAGATGGACACACAATTGTGTGGCAGTAAAACTAAATTTAATGTAAACATAAAGCCAATTTTCAGCTTGGCTCTTCAAAGCAATTTTAAGTGCGTGAATAAATGTTTTTTTAACCCTTAGATTTGCAGGATGGTCCCCCAAGTAAATAATACCATATGTAGCATCTTGCATATGAAACAATCCAAGTAGATTTCTAAAGTACAAGACCATTTAACTGCTAATGCTACAGTAAATTTAAATCGGTAATAAGAAACTTAATAGAAACAAGACATCAAATTCAGGTAAATAGCAATGAGTATATCAGCAAAACCCCTAGAATACTTCATTTCAGGAGCAAGTAACAAATGCACAGTATTGAAATGTTTCCTTAGATTAGGTCTCAATGTTAGTTTGTGGTACAAAATTATAAGAGCAGATAAAAATTCTGTCAGAGTTCCACAAAAAGGTTCTATGAACAGATTCAAAGCACTTCCCCCCCCCCCCCCCCCCCCCCCCCGAAGTCTTTAAAAGTCAAACAATACTGAAAGTCCTGCATAGACTGCACTATAAAAGCCCTTATTGGATCTTCTGATGGCCACAAAAAGCATGAAAAAGAGCGAGAAAAAAGATGTCAGTTGCCTATTATGACTCATGGGTCACTCTTTGGGAATGAGGTCAAAGCTAGACAAAATGCTTAAGCTCGTTTCTAAAAGCAATAAAATAAACTGTACAATGAGGATGTCCCACACGGCAAAGGTGACCGTTCGCGCACACAGAGAGAAAAGGCCTCCTCTTCCCACTTTGCTTATCCAGCCTCCTGTGACCACCACGACTAAGGGCCATTAGCAGCCCGTCTCTGCATGAGCTGAGGCAGGCTGCACGGAGAGAAACCACCCGGTTCCCTCCGGGGCAATCACCTCTGGCCAGCACTTGCAAAATCTGCATCATTAGGAAGTATTCCTCCCCCCTTTTTAGTTTCCAGAGAGCACCAGTCTTCCAGAGGCACACCAGCCAGCAGTGCCTCTGTGTCCCATGTTGAAAGGAGCAGACCCGCTGCCAATTATGCAGATACACCAATGCACAGTCTTTTAAATAGGAACAGATGGAGGGGAGTTCCCCTCTCCACACACTTTTCCTTTGGCATTTTCTGAATGTTCTCATTAAGATACTAAGCTTGAGGAGTGCTACTTTATTAGTTGCTCATTGTTGGTTTTCTCCTCAACAATCTGCTATGAAGTTATTAAGAGAAAACCGGAGCAAGACAAGCTACTGGGTTCTGTTGTTCGGGCCAGAGAGTAACAGCTATATTTTAAGACTTTTTGACCTCACCTAAACAAATAAATCTGCTTCCTCATTACAGCTTCCAGTCTGCATTAAGCAGCAGGAAGCTAACATATTTTCCTCTTTTTTATACCTCAGCTGCAGTTCCACTGTACGAATCAGAAACACCAGATCTTCAACTGAGATTTCAATCAATCCAGGATTTTCTTAAATTCAGTATCAGAAATCACCATACACTTGGCTCTGGTAATTATTTCTCTCTTGCACCAGCTTCAGACTGTAATTCTTAATGAACTTGAACTGATTTAATTCAGAATTAAGAATCTTGATTTTCGTCAGGTTATTTTAGATTCTCTGAATGGGAACTAAGGTTCAAGAACCACATAAAATGATTTACAATGAAAAAGAGAATGGTGTACGGATTCAATTTCCTTCTCTGCAATGTTTGCTTCATTAATAAAGAAAACTATATTAGAAAAATACTTGAAATTATATATTTTAAACATAATTTTTTGCTAAATTCCATACTGCAAGATATATAGGACAAATCACTTCCCCATTAATTTCAAAATTTTAGAACCTGATGATAACCTGGTGATTTCTATACCAGAAAAGCATGAATTCATTAATTGTTGGAAATAAACATTTCTGGTCTGTTCTAAGAAATCTTATCCAGTCTTCATTGTAAATGCTGCCCACTGTAAAATACCTCAAGGTACTGGCAGAAGTAAAACAAATCTGTACCAACATGCTCTTTCAGGGCCGACACCAACACCAACACCAACACACTGCCTCAGAACTGGCAGTAACAGTATGGTGGGAAAATCAGCTTCCCAACAGCCACCGAATCAACCCACAATCTTCCTGCTTATCTACCAGATAATCCCTCCTGCAAGCAACCAGTTGAGTACTGACTCCATTCAAATGAGCTACTCTGGACGCATCTAGCCGAGGAGAGCAGTGGTTGAAACATGCTACCCATCTACAGGGTGAGTTATAATGCTTTTTGAACACATCTGCTTTATTCTTGGATATGCAGTTCGGGTGCATATTTATTTTCTCATGCATATACTCAAGAAAACCAAAGTGATTGAACACTGTAAGAAAATACAGATGGGTCAATCAGTTGGTCCTGCACAGAGCACTGAAAAGATCAAGGTGCTGCTGATGTTGTAACTTCATGAACCCACCACTTCAGTTTGCAAAGCTTTACAGATGCACAAATGCAAGTGAGAAAACACTTCATCACTTGACATAACTGATCAATATGTAGATTAATTTCAACATCAATAAGTAAAGAGCAGGTGAAAGAAAAATCAGGGAGCCATAATTTGCTTGGCTCCTTGATTGTGCCAAACTCATGAGAGAGGAAAGTGAAATAAAATGACTATCCTAAGGGGGCTGGGAGAGAGGAAGCAGAATAGAACAAATAGACAGAGAGGCCAGTTCAGCAGTGAAACATCTGAACATGGTAAGGAACCATGGTTTTCATCTGAGCAAAAAACTGGAAGGCTCTAAGAGGTACTAAGAATAAGCCAGCATGCTCAGATGCTTCTCTGCTAATTAAGGGAATATAAAAGCAAACAGTTCTCAGGCATCACAATGCAGTAAGTATTCTGACTGGCATCAATCTTTGCCTAGCATACCCTTTTTGTTGCAACAGCAATGATGCAATTGCAATGTTAGGGCAGCGAAAGAGAACAGAAATATACCATGCTATCTGCAGCTCATCAGCTGGGGCATTCATCATATGGTGCCACATGCATCACAAATTGCCACTTGTAGGAGACTGGCTCACCAACACTTCCCAGAGTTCAATAACCACCTGCACGGGGGGAAGCATATGTGTGGAGATTTCTTTGGGAGCAGATGGCTTTAAGGCAAAGGCCCAGGAAGGCTGCTCAGTCTGGGGTGGCTCTGGAGGACAGAGACTCCTATGAGGAGGGGCAGCTTGCTGAAAAAGCCAGCCAGCGGCTTTGGCACTGCCAGAAGCACCCAGTGCTCTCTCCAGTGGTGAGGGGCCACCCAGTCCCAACCCTACTCAGTTCTGTTAATGACCTTTTCCCTGCCTCCTATGCAACACAAATCCAATTAGCCATATTTGCAAACCTTTCTCCAGGCAACTGCACACTATTTAATCCTACGCATTTACCTACAGTTCTGAGCCAAATGCTCACGGGCATGACCAAAGGAATAGCTTTTCCACTGCTCACAATTTGCCTACAAGTGCCATTTGAATTAACATTTCTATAATTTATGTGCAGAAGCTGAAGAATATTATTTGAAAAAAAAATAAAAGAAAAGATAAGACTTTGAATTCACACAGTGTATTGGCACATAACCCTGATTTCAGCAATGTTCTCTCTCACCTAGTGCTTATAAATATCTCCATACAGGACCAGTAGCATTGTGTCCAGAAGGAATCAAAAAACTTGGTTTCTAGTTGTAGCACAACTCTATCAGTGTTTCACATTTTCTTTTCCAACTTAAATTATTCTTTGGTATGTAGCATTCAAACTTTTTTTTTTTGAAGCAACATTTGTTGTAAAGGTATATAAAAAAAGTATTTTTACATAGTGTTCAAAGAACAATCACAAATCAGCTTTTAAAGGATATATATATATCCTTTATATATATATATGTGTGTGTGTGTGTATATATATATATATATATATATATATATATATATATAATTTCCTTCCCTACATTATTTCATTCTCCTCTTTCTTCTTTGAAGTTTGCAACAGTACAAGCTTTGAACTGGAATACTCTGATGAACCCCATTTTACAATGGAGGAAAAATTGAGATTTTTCTTTTGCTGTGATGATATTTCCACTGCCATAAAAAATACAGGCACTTGAAATGCAGAGCCTGTACTAAAACAGAGTAGTTCACTACACTGTATTTCAGCACTTCATAAGTATGATGCAAAGAAGCTTTCACTGCCAGCTTGAGGCTAGTTATGGTGATTCATATAATCTTAAATTGTATAAAAATCCTTTGCAAAGGACAAGTTCAGTTCACCATTCACCTCCTGTCCTAGTCTGACTTCATAATCAAACACGAACAAATTAAGCTGTAAAATCAGGAATAAGACCCATAATAAGGAGCAGGAAAGATTTATATCCTCTTTAAACTGGTTATCCATGTAGGATTTTGTGCAAGTAGCAGTTACTAAGCTGAGTTCCCTCCTAAATCCTACACTGAAATGAGCTCTTCAAATGCATTGCTTTTTCAGTATATGTAATTTCCCAGATGAAGGCTAAGGGATACAGCTGATGAACTGTCTCACTGGAAGCTTCTTTCTTTTAATTTTTATTAATTTATGTTTTAATAAAAAAGCAGGGCAATTTTGAGAGTTCTTTTTTACATTCCTGGTTGAACAGGCAACTGTTAAACAACCTCTTCTCTTTTGGAAGTCATAGTCTGCATAGAAAAGTCCATTTAGATCAGTTCTGTCCATGTTAAATTTCTCATTCAGCAGTTATTATCTCCTCCTGATTTAAACCACTTTTTTTCTTTCAGATCACTATATCATAAATCCAAATAACTGAACGCATGCCCCATCTGAAACTTCATTTCGTAAGACAGACATGCTGTGGTTACCTCTTTGGTAAAATGAGATTCTACTAATAGCTCAATTCATTTATCCATTTATTTTTATCCTTCCTCTCCCCAGATTGCTAACTTTCTAAACTTTTCTTTTAGTTCAGCTCTCAATGTGTTTTTTTTTTTGTTTGGTTGGTTGGTTTTGGTTTTTAATATATTTTTCAGATATTCTGGGCATCTTCAAATGTCCACAAATACACAGAAGTTGCTCAGCACTCTTGAAAATCATGCCACAAAAATCACTGGTGCACAACTTGATTTTCCACATGCCCATAACACTTCCTGCAAATGTCCAGGGCTGGACATTAATTTAGCATCTATGATATAATTAAGCTTGAGATCAAACACTTCTCAAAGTGCCACCAATTCTCTCTTTCTTTGTCACACATAAGTGAAACTATTCACAAAAGACAGCCAACCTATGCATCAAGAGGATACTGCTTCAGGGAGCAGACACTTAGATGGCGACAGACAAGTAAACAAAAACAAGCATACAAGAGCAAAACAAATTAAGAAACCTGTCACATAGTTCTTATATTTATTAACTTTTGAAAGAGTTACATGTTTACAGATATACCTAAAAAATTGGTAAGTCAAGTCAGTCAGTATATATTTTTGTAGGTTCTTTAATGTCAGGTATAGTACATTTAAGTACAAAAAAACTTCCCTACAAACTAAATTTTTTTGTCTTTAACTCAAGTATCTAAGATGAGCCGAGGGGTTTTCAGGCTTATTATGCCAAGGCTTACAACTTGCTAAGTTGCTTTTATTTATTTTGATTGACTAATCTATAGGGAATTATTTTAAAATATACCTTAGGAGGTACCTATCCTCTACAGACGCTTACACAGGCTTGGCACCAATACAGCTGCTGAGTGTTCATGTGGTAAACCTCCATGCTCATCTTCTGTTTGATCCAGGTCAGTGTTTGCAGTTGTAATTTTTAGTGACAGAAGTGACCATAACTGTATCTCTTTCTTCCCTATTTCATACTGCTTTTGTGCATTAGGCTTATCTCTTAAGCCCACAAAGTGCTTGGCTAGCCTGACTGCTGTCACCACCAGTAGCTCTGGATAGCATACAAATGGTGTATGCTTCTGTGCATCTTGTAATGTCTCTATCTCACTCACAGGCTGTAGGCCTGCAAATTTTACCCTTTTGCCTGCAAAACTGTCTCTAAGCTTGTGTCCAATATCTTCCCTTCTTTGTCGCAGCATATATACTGCCATGCCTTTCCTCTGCCAGATCTCTTCCTTTCAGCCAAATTTCAGTATTTCTTTTTCCAGTTTTATATTTTCTTGTCCTTATTTAAGAAAATGCATTTCTATCACAAAAGCCAAGTGCAGATCCGGAGACTTGATGAATATGCCCAATATATAGACACATGGTTTGTGAGTTGGCCATGTATCCTCAAGCCTCGTTTATCTACAAGGAAACTTGTAGGACAGTGAAATGCTTTGGTTGCTGAAGAACCCTCCTTCAGCCCCTGGTATAAAATCTGCCCCTGCTACTCCACAATGCAATCATACATCAACAGACTCAGATTAGAATTTTCTATTTCCTTTCCTTTTTGATTCAGCCGTAGAGCTCTTCCCTTGAGAAATACCAAATTATCTCCACTTAACTGATTTCTTATGTTGATATTATTGCCAATACAGAAGTAAAAAATAATTTGAGAAATGAATTATTAACTGGATACCAATAATTCACATAAAGCTGAAAAAAATAACAACTTGATCTATTATCATACAGTTTAGCTATGATAAAAACAAAACAGCATTACTACAGAATGGCATTCAAATGCAACATAATAATTTTCCATTCACTGTTTTTATGTGAATATGAATATAAAAGCATCAGCTGATAGATAAATGAATAATTGGTATCATTACCAGAGCAGACAAATTCCTTTTTCTGAACCTCCGCCACAAGAAAACCCCGCAGGTTGACAGGTGCCAAGCAGAATGTGAACTGCCCGATGGTGCGCCGCTGCCGCAGCCAGTCGGACAGCCAAGCCAGGTGGCAATCGCAGTGCAGGAAGTTGGAATGGAGCCGCCTGCAACAGAGGGAAGCACCCCAAAGTTACCAGCAGTGCTTTAACAGAAGGCACAAAACACAAGAAACAAGTAGAAATCTGTCTGCTCTTCTCTACAGTGTAAGAAAGATCATTGCAGGTTACTGGTTCCAGCTCAGTCAGGTGTCCAATGTCGACTTTGCCATGTAATATAAAAGAAAATGCCCACATAAAAATTGGAACTATTTTTTATAATCATATAATCATGACCATTCTGGAGAAAAGAACAAACTGAGTTTAGTAAGCTTAGAAGTAATCACTTTGCCTGTGATTTCGTATCTGAAATAACTGCATGAATGAGATAGATCTGGGTGAATTAAAAGGATGACTTGAATAAACAAGAAGGCCAGGCTGAAAAACAGGATGATAGGTAATTCTTCTGTCTTCTCCCTCCTTTTAAAATAAATAAGAAATAATAATTAATCAAAAACAAACCAAAAAGTCCCCAGAGGCTATTGTGACATTGCATGATCTTGTGTTGCCTGTAGAAATTCACCGATGCCCCTTCTAGTGTGGCAATTTAAGTCAGGTATTCAGGTTCCAGACAGGAACTTTCAACTCCTGATGAAGAAGGGGCCCATGACAGGGTCACGGCACACGGATGTGCATGGCCCTGCGGTTCCCTTCCCAGCCTCACACCTGGCACTGGAGACTTCCAGAAGCCTTGTCACATTTGAAAAAAAAAAATAAAAAAAATCTGCAAAATCATGAGTGAATCTGGTATTTTTAATAGCTACCAAACTTTAGGTCAAAACAAAAGCCCAGGACATTAATTATTTCATTGCTTGTAATGAGTCATGCATTTGTACTGTTATAGCAAAGCTGAAATGATAAAACAGATTGAAAATCCTGTCAGAAATGGTTAGACAAAGCACTATTCACTCGTATTACAGGCATTACATTAAAAACAGTACACAATTGGTGTGCACAGGATTGAGCCTTGTCCATCCACCAAAGAAATTTGCTGTCTATCTGTGATATCTTCATATGGCAAGGCCTCAGCACAGGTTGCCATGGCGTCCAGGCTGACAGGCCCCAGATTTGTGTGGCTGGGGTGGCAGCTGCCGCAGAAGGCTGCAAATCTAGAACTGAGCTTATTCTGTGGAGATGGAAAGCTCTAGACTCCTGGGAGCACTGTGAAATGTAATTGTTTTAGAAGGATGGCTAATTTTTTTTTTTTTCTTTTTAGAGATTCTAAAGCTATTTAATTGACACTGCAGTAAGTTAGATTTCTAGCGAAATGCTTTGTTATTATGACTCATTAAGCTGCCTGGAACACTTTGTGTCAAATGAAAGCAAATAAATACATTTACAAAGAAAGGACAAGTATCATCTAGCCAGAGATCATCTAGGCAGTGATGTTGTTCTAACTTGCTCGTAAGCAATTCATTTAAATCCTCAAATTATTATCCCATCCCATCCCAGCAGTCAACAATGACATTCAGAGTCATCTTCCTTCCGGAACTGAAACCGTGCTCATCCCATGCCGCTCCCTGCATCCCA
The DNA here is from genome assembly GCF_009769625.2 of Cygnus olor. Lineage (NCBI taxonomy): Eukaryota > Metazoa > Chordata > Aves > Anseriformes > Anatidae > Cygnus > Cygnus olor. The sequence continues at coordinate 15,493,735 of NC_049182.1, read as the reverse complement.
GGCATGGATATAGGCAGGCAGCAGTAATAAAATTGCAATTTTGCAAAAGGGGAATTTTTCCAGTTCTGTGAGGCTTCCCCCCTTCATTAAATTCATATAACTAGATTCTGTTTTTTTCCCATTTTAGTAGTGTGAACTGTTATCTCTTCGCCAGCTCATCTGCCTCAGCAGACCCCTACTTTTTCATTCGTTCAATTTTTTTTGTGCTGGTATTCTAGTCTGCTTTAGAGAGGAGACCATTTAGCCTGTCCAGCTTAACAAGGCAGCTTACTAGAATTTGTTTCTGATAATTATATTAATGAATACTGCCACAAAAACACTTTTCACAGTACTTTGAAAGCATGATACGCCAACTCTCTATGAGCATGAAAAGCACTGAAGTGATTCACTATATTTTCAGTTTACCCTTAAATAAAAATAATAATAATAAAAAAATAAATTATGCAATTACTTATCTCAGCAGTCACTCACAAGTGCAGAGACAACAGGACACTTACCATTAAGCAAATAAGTATGAGGGACATGTTTTAACATAAATAAAGCTGTTTCAAGAAAGGAAAGCAGATCAATGAAAACTAATTCCTGTCACTTCCAATCAAGGTTAAAAGATCAATGAAACTCAGCACCAGAAAAGACAGTTAAATAAAGAAGGTTACCACAGAAGGGCTGATTCTTTTAAAGAATTCTTAAAGTGCTTCAAATCTTACTAGCACTTCCACCCGCAAGAGGTCATGTTCAAGTTGAATGTGCTTTTTATTTTTGCTTTTCTGTTCTTCTTAAACAAGCAGATTGTTTTGAGAGCCATGACGAAAAAGCTATTTATCCACAGAGCCAACACAGCAGAGGCAGCTGCAGCACAGGCAGCCCCAAATGTCCCGCTAATGGATCTTGATAGTGTGTAAAGAGGGAAAACACTGTCCACACAGTGCTGAGCCTCAGCTAGATGCGAAAACTCAACCCTGCTTGAGTAACATTCAGACTAGGGATTCCCTACAAGACCTTCTAAAAGCACGTCTAAACGTGAAGCTTTCTGAGAAGGTAGACAAACTGATGATCATTTTTAACGAAAATTGTGGAGTCACCAAACTGTAATGAACGTTACTGATTATCAGTTTGACCTGAATTTGCATCAACAACCAATAAATTAAATAGTAGATGTTATTCAGCCACTGTGCCTCAGAGAGCTTTCTCCTTTCATGAAAACTTTTCACTGAGGTTGGGTATTAATGCAAGTGTAACAGGTTAACATGTGAAATAAAGCCCAGAGAGGAAACAGAATTCTCTAGAATACTAGAGAAAGTATTACAGTATCACCCCAAAAATATCTTCATATAAGTACTTTACATGGGTAAACAAAAGCTCATCAGTTTTACGTCTGCTCAGATCTATGCTAGCTGTTCTGGTGTTACTATCCATTTCAACAAAACATGGTTAAATCTAAACATTATTAGCATAACTCTGAACAGAAGATATTCAGGAAGTACTAATATGTAGCTATCCAAACTTGCTTTATTAATAATTATAATTAATAAATTATTATTTGTGAGAAATGATAAGATGATTCAGGGAGAAAGAATTTTAAATATGAAGAAGCTGAAGAAATTAGGAAATACTATTTGACTCCATTGTTTATCTTATATTAATTGCTATTTTGATGACTTTTCTGCCTCTATTGAAGCAGATGGAAGAAAATACAGAAAGGAGGGAAATAATAAAACATTTTACTGCATTTCCACCTGCCTATGTAGGTTTTTTAATCCTTATATTGCACTGCTAAAGAGGGTACTGCATGTTATTTGGGAATCTTTGGAGACGAAAACATGCCACTTAATATTGATGAAACTACCTTTACAGAACATAAGGTGAATGAATACAGATGCAGGTTTGTAAAGGTGCCCTTTTAGCCACAGACCCTAAATTAAATTTTCAGCAAATCCTTTTAGAGTCAGTCAGCATTCATGTCCTATAAAATGTGGCTCTCAGAATTCGATATAAAAGCTTCCCTTTATAAATCCTATTTATGACTTCCTTCCTTTTTATTTTTTATTTTTATTTTTTATTATTATTTTTTAAATTTTCTTCCCTTAATTACAGCAGAGGGGGATTAGTCAGTGTAAGCCTCTAGGGAGCTATATACAAAGCCATCTCCGAAATTAAACTAAAAGGAAAATGGCAGAACGCATTGAGCTCTGGTAACAGACATGACTGATTGATCTGAAGAGGCCAAGCAAATTTTCTGGACTACTGTGGCTGAATGAGAAAAAGCAAAACTCCAGGAACCGTAACCCTACCTTTAGCTCCATTATCCATTCTCTTTTAAAAGAAAAACATCTAGTTTTCATTTAATTTGTTACATCGAGATTTATGAATGTCACCATTTAATCAAGAAAGTAAATATAAATCAGTGGTATCTTACATAGACTGACATGAGTAAGAGGCATTTTCTTCAGTTCAGCTAATTTACCTAATATGATTTTACATGTACATATGCAGTATCCCTGCCTCATTTTATATTTTGGCATGAAAAAAAAAAATAAAGCAGGCTGGTTACTATTTCCCTTTCTTTGCTTGTAAGAGTAAATATATCTTGGTTGGTTTCAGATTTTGGAAGACAAAACAGAGACTTTCTTTACACATGACTTGTTCTGAAGCTGTATATATCCTAAAAGAAATGATGGGAATATTTTATGTAAAGAAAATCCTTTTGGTAGGCTATGGCTAAACTCCACAGATGCACAGTCTAATTTCATGGTCTTTGTATTTTGTTCTATTAAAGCCAATCAGAGCTTTTCCAATGGAATGATGTCCAGCTGTAGAAAAATTGATTTGATATAAGAGAAGTTTTTATTAAAAACAAAAAAAAAGTATCAGAAACAGTGACATTTTGTTTCAGAATGCATCTGAAAAGAAACTTTTTTCAAGTTCTTTCAAAAATTTTCTTGTTTCAGAAATTACTATTTAAATTTGAAAAGAAGAAATAGGATTTAAACACAGGATATTAACACAATTAAGCAATTTGATCCCTCTGATCAGTTTTCACAGTTTTGATGGTGTTCCAGCTTGGAACACATTTTTACACTACAGATTTTCCCTTGGGAAAAGAAAAAAAAATCCAGTTTAATTTCCCGGTGAATTCAAAATATCGATAAAAAACAAATCTTACTTAACCCTGAGTAGATTGGCGAACTTGCCATCAGGGTCCTGAGGGCATTAAGAGGCCCACAAAGCCCTGCCTGGCCACACTGGGGATCCTCTCATGCCCTCCCCAGCCATGCCACGGCCTAGGGCCCCATTTTGGCCAGCCTGGAGCTGCACCAGGGCCCTTGCCTCAGCCCACCCTGCCCAGCCATGGGCCTGGTTTGAGCTTGTCCCCAGCCACAGGGTGATGGCCTGGCCTGGCCTAGCCTCAGCCCGGCCCTGTCCCTGAGGTGGTTGAGGCTGCCCCACTGAGGCGTCCCCTTGGGATGGCCCAGCCTGCCCGGCCTACCCCAGCTCTCACAGGGTCAGGTTTGTTCAGCGAACTTGCTCCTCAAAAGTACACTGAATTGCTCAAATCTAGAAGGGACTGAAATAAGATTATCACAAGATGACAAAAATTCAAAGAGTTGGCATACCCCCATTATTACTATATTCAAAGATAATACTCACAGAGTCCTGATCTTTGGCATATGATTGAAACTGGTAACAGGAATGCGGGTGATGTTGTTATTGTTGAGAGTACTGTTAGGAAAAAAAAAAAGAGAGAAAAGAATAACAGCAATCAATTATTTACATTTCTTCACCAACACAACATTTACAGAAACAAGCTGCTTCAACTCTTATAATAAATCTGCCAGGCTGCCAGCAGTAACACATGCTGACCAGTATCTAAGACAATTTGTGACATGTCAGGAAAGATATTTTCAGGGCAAATAACAAATAGCTGCATAAAAACAGAGGAGAGTTACTGTTTACCATGTCCAACTACCAAGGAGCGCGAGAAATGAATTTTTACCCACTATGAAAAAAGATCCAGACTTATTGGTTAAGCTGCCACTTTGCTTGAAAACGTGGTGCAACTTGAGTGCAGAAACATTAGACTTGTATGCTACAAAATGAAAGCTTTGGACTCAAAGTACTCTCTGACTCCACATGAGAGCTGTTGACTCCCACAGGCTTGTTAACACAGCCAGCTCAAACAGACTTTTTGAAAACACACAGACGGATGTATTCTATTTCTTTGGTTTCCTTATGAAAAAAAATATCTGGGTAGTGTGATGGACCATAATAAAGTATGTCATGACCCAGGCATGTAAGGATTTCTGCTACTCTATCAAAGCAGAGCTTAAGGAGAAAGAGCTTAAAAAAAAGTGATCTCAGCTGCTGGTAGGGGTAGCCCCCCTCCTCTTAATGCTTCTTATGAAAAATGAACTGACTAGATTATCATCAGCTGTGTGTGCTGCTCCCATTTATGTAGCTCCTAATTATATCAATGACTCTCTAGCAAATTAGGAGCTATAAAGTTGATCAAGATGGCACAGGAAATGGAAAGCACTCCAACAGGGCGTAATTGCCATGCTCAGAGTGCTCCAAATCTGTAAATACAGTAGCCCAATTTGTCATGAGAACTGATCGGGCTGATGGTGGACTCCCTCCCTGTCCTGGCATGGCAGCTCCTGCTGCTGACTGCAGCTGCCTATTTAAAATGTGTGGTGCCCATAGCACCGCTGCACTGAGCAAACCCTGCTTTACAGAAGGGGCACAGCACTCTACAGGACCACTTTGGTAGAAGACAGTCCTTCCGTGTCTGTGTATGAGGTGAAGAAAGTATCTGCTGAAGGCACATTACCCTTCCCTGAACTATTTAGTTGTTTTGATGTTACACATTTTCAAAGGACATTTAGTCGAAAACACTTGAAATGTTTTACAGAAGGTAACTAGCCTTTCTGGTCATCTACGAATCTAAAAACATTTTACAGTTCTGCCTAAAAATCACTTGGCAAAACCATCATCTACAACAGTAGCGGATTAAAGTTAAATTAGATTATATCATACTACCTTTGCTACTACCTGATTACCTTAATGATGCAAGACCAAAGTCTTCTGTCAACAGTCAGCCAAAACAACCATGTACAACGGAATTTTAAAAAGTGAACAAAACCTCTTATAAGGGCACGTTTCTGTACACATCAACACACCCACAGCTCAGTAGGTATATTTATTTGCTATTTGTATCACATGCATGAATGTTTGGAAGTTCAAATGGGACTCAGAAATTGATTTTCTAATTGCACCAGTATTTTTTCGGCAAACATACCAATGTAATTCACCCCCTGCCTCAGTTACCTGCTACATAAATAGGAGCTATGCACCTGGTCAGAAGATTTTAGGTACACTGATAAACAGCAGCTGCGTGTAAAGTCAGCTCACAAAAATTAAATCACATACACATAGCTGATGTCTGAATAGGTCACACAGGGCACTACAGGATTCAATGGAAGCCAAAGAAATTCAAAGGAGACTTTCTATTAATTTCAGAAGGGTGCGGGTTGGATTCAGGCAGAACAGGATATGGCAGCAAGCTTCCCTCTGCGCTGAGGGTAGAGAACATATCCCTGTCCTCCAGTGCACTTCTTCATCTGTATGTGGAAAGGTCAGCCTTTACTGTGTTTTGATGAATTAAAAATATTTTTACATTTCTTAAAATATTTCTGTTTAATAGACAAAATGTTATTCTAATCACACACAGTATTTCTACTTGCAAAATATGAGATGATGGCAGCTTAGCTTTTGCTCCCAGCAAACAAAAGCTTCCTGTAATTCATTAACAAATAAATAACCCTCCTTCTAAGAATCCTATTTCCAAGCTGAATTAATATATTACTTAAACAAAAATTTCAGGGATAACTCTAACAGGTAACTATGACACAGGTGGCTTAGTAATATATTATTTCATCGATATTTAAATGTTAACCATAATGAAGGCAATAAAACATCTATGATAACAGCAATTATTGCAGGACAAAGAAGGCCAAATGCTGCAAAGGGCACTAATTGGCAGTGAGCTGCCTGCATACAGCCTGATAGTAGCTGAAGCAATTTAACCCGGATGCTCTGTGTGCAGCACGCACAGCTCCAGTGCAGGGAGAAATCTTTAGTTTTTGAATAGTGACATTTCAGGTAGGGGACCGCCCTAGAAGCACTTTGCAAAGCTTTCTGTTACGCACATGAAGCGATCCCAGCAATGATTTTTAAGGGTGTGAGTCCTGACGGGGGAAGGCACACAACACAATAGCATTTTTAACATGTGAAAGTAAGAATAAATTGTGCTCCAGTCACTCCCTGGCAGCTGCAGTGCCATTCTCATTTCTATCCCTCTACGACTCAAATCCATTGAAAAAGATGTACAAACATCAGGAAGCTGTGAGAAACAGAAAACTTGCAGAATCTCCGGACTCCTTCAATGTCGTATGGGGGAAACTTGTCTGCTGCTGCTTTCTCCCCAGCCTTACGCCTTCCAACTCTTCCAGAGCCCTGTCCCTTGAAAAAGCACTACATTTAGAAGTCCTCTCCCTGTAAACTATTCACATCCAAAATGTTGAATCAGGAAATTGAGGTTATAGACAATATTATTTATGCCAGCAAACTTCCCACCTTGGGCCATGATCCTTGTAAGATCTTGCAAGCTAAGCAGAAGCAGACTGCAGGAGTCCTAAGGATCCTCAAAGGACTACTTGGAAGAAGCATAACGTGGGATCAGCAACCTTCAAGGTGGTATATCCTCCACCAGTATGAACTGTCACGGTCCTACTGACTTCAATTTACAACCCCTACAACCCCAGAGGAACTGCTCTACTTCTCTGCCAGTAGCCCAAACTGGCTAGAAGCACGCATGGTGCCTCATTCTTCCATTTGAAGAAAAATGCTGATTTATAGCCCCGACTTATCAGATTTTTGTAAAGGAAAAAATGTTCACTCTGCAATCCTGCCACAACTTGGAAACAATTATTTGCCTCCTTCCTCAAAGTTGTTGTGCAAATTTAACTGCATACAGTTGCATTTGTTCTCTTCTGCCTTGCTCCAAATTCACCACTGCAGTTCACTGAGAGAGTTGTTAATTCTACACTAAATGTAATTAAATTAAAATCATTAACCTGCAGAAATCACTCTTGTGTATGGTTTATTTTATTTTTTATTTTTTTTTTGCTTTTAAATAATATTTATGCATTAGTTTTTACTCCTTCACACTCTTGAACAGAAATACAGGTGTTCAGGTCTACATTAGAGAAAAAAATGTAATCCTAATACTAGAAGAAATCACACAGTTTTTATGGAAGATACTTTGGGGAAAAAAAAAAAAAGGAATGGATTTAAATTTTGAATCCCACTAATTATACGAGTACTATATTTAAAAAGTTCAGGAAGTGTAAGCATCCCTTCATGTTCCTTGGAGTAATTCGAAGAAGCTGTCAGATCAATAGTTAAACACTCTCAATTCTTTAAATTACAGAGTACACGGAGATTTTGTTTCTCTTACTTGGAATTAAATTAGTGATATAATTAAGAGCATATAATGAATATCAGAATGACTTCTGACTTATTCATCTGGAATAATAATACTTTCATTACAATACATCTACCCGCTCTGTTCCAGTTAAATACTAGAAAAGGATCTTCTGGCAATGATGTCAGAAAAAAGTTAAACAACATAACAGAATTATCTAAAATATTAACTATTTGATTTCTTCAATTAGTACTTCGGTAAGTACAATGTAAGTTAGCAACCGTCTTAACGTTTTCCAGTCACATTTCATGTGGGAAAACACGTAGGAGGGTTGTTTGTTTTTGTTAAGTATATAACACTGATGACAGTAAAAATACCTACTACATCCCAAACTAAATAAATAAATAAATAAATTTTATCACTGGCAAAAGGTGAAACCACTATATGAATATCCATTTTCCTAAGTAGAAGACATATTTGTAATGGACATACATCATGAGCTGTACATCAGTACAATACCTACAGTGATGATTCTTGTTTACAGTCTGAATGGATTCAGGTTAAAAGAGATGGGGAAAACCTGTCGTTTTAGGGCACAGCTAAAGACATCCTATATTTTTTGACTGTAACAGGGACTGAATTTCTTTCACATTCCATTTCTGCAGCTGATTAGCACAAACAGCTAATTAAATTGAGAAATTATATGGTAGATTAAATTTCTGATTAACACTTTCGTCCAAGCCTTAATAGGCATCTTCCACCATTACCAGAGGTCTGCTGTGCTGGCCATGCAGGTTTTTGATATGCACCAGGCTTCTTTTGCGTCACATTTTGCAGCATTTGCAAAATTTTCAGCCACAAATATTGAGACCCACACACATTCATACCCATCAGAGAAAGAAAATCTGAATGTACACAAAAAAATAAGCATACAAACAAGTTTAACATTGTGCTATATACTGTCAACTACTGATAAGTAAAAGGAAAGAGATCTGAAAAAGAGCCAGATATATTTTTGGTTTTGAGTGTCTTCTACCCTTAGAAACTGGAGATTCTTTAGCGGCATCTAAAATACATCATTTAATATCGGGAATCCTGCAAACATTTCATTTGGCAGCACATACTTCAGTGTGTCTTTGGACTTCACTCTAAGTTAACAACGTTTATGTTTTTGTTTGTTTGTTTGTTTGTTTGTTTCCTGCTCAAAACTCTCTCAACGCGCTGCAGAAAGAACAAGGTGCTGAGTTCCCTCATGGTGTGATAAACCCGTATTTTGAAAGTGAGACTTTGAAATGCACGGCCTTAGCGTGCAGCAGAGAAGCAAAGCAGCGCGGCTGCTTGGGAACAGCCATCTCAGGCCCTGCAGCGCCGGTAGCGCTAACAAGTCTAACATTTCCTTCTGTCTCCTTCAATTACACCGCTGCTTTATCACAGTATGCTCATTGGCTGTATATGTAATCCATGTGTTGTGTGTCCATAACACCATGTAATTGGGCGTAATGCAAGATTATTATCTATGTGCATGCAATGGATAGCTACAAATGGTGTATCTGCAGGCTGGTAACATTCCCAAGAGTGAATTGCTGTTATAATCTCCGATTACTGCTTCTCCCCTAACTGCCATGGTTTCCCTGCTTCCTATCCCCAGTGCAACTATACATTCAGTAAATGAGACTGGAAAATTTATTAGGACTTAACCAAGGCATCTCCAAGCATAATTAAACCTCTCATGTAAATAGTTTTCTTGAGAATGTTATTTCTGTTTGAAAGTGGGTGAATTGATGCAAAAATCCCCTCTGAGCAGCTCACCCCAGATGGCCAGTGGAGCTAGAAGGGAGCCCAGCAGCCTGGCTGTGACAAAAGGACAACTTCTCAGAGCCCAGAGCCTTGGGGGGGGGGGGGTGGAGCTGGACCGGCATGGAGATAGATGCTCCTGCCAGGGGTGGGACAGGAGATGACAACTGTAGACCCCTTCCAGCCCTGAAGCACCACCTAATATAACTAACATCATGGGCAGTGTACCAGTTCCAAAGACTGATTCTAAAGCTATTTTTAGTAATAAAACCAAGACTTGATTAATGTTTGTACTTAACTTAGAGATTGTAGAGAGAAAGGAGCTGTATTTTCAACAGCTGTAAAGTGCTATTTTTCACACAGGTCAGAGAGAATTTGCATTAAATTAAATATTTACTACTTCACATGGCCTCTGATGAAAAAGCAAAATGGCTTTGGCACTCACTCGATCCCTCAGCACCGAGCAGTTGTCCTCACCCTTGACTTTCAAGGCATCCAAGATTTGCTCTTTTTAGGCAAGGTGCAAAACCTGACCAGATCTCTGAATTCTGGTGAGTCCTGAGTCCCTCTTTTACTCAATCCTCTGATCTCCCCACGGCCTGTTTAAATTAAAGCCCACAACTACTGTGCGGGCATGTAATGAAAGCAACTGATGCTGCACTGATGAATCCATTACTCTCAACTGTTAGAAAACATAATGATCTCACAAGGGGCCTTATTCACTGACATACAGCAGTAGAGCTCTGATCTGACACCTCAAATTAGCAGCAAAAGCAATAACAGCTGGGATTTTGTCTCAATATTTGTACCCAGCTCTAAAATGAGTTGGTGCTATGCAAGTGTTATTTTTAAACACAATGTTATCCCAGGCAAATAATCTTCTAAATAGTCTCCAGGTGACATGTAAGATCCACAGAAATAAATAAAAATAACTAGTTGCCAATTTGTGGTTTCTGTTCTAGTATTAGTCTTTGCTGATATGCTCACAAATGTTTTCATCACCGCAACATGAGAAGCTCTAGCATCATTAGCTTGGGAAGCTGTCAGACATCTGACGAGTCTTGAGGATACAGAGAAAATAAAATGTTCTCTTTAGAAATGTATGAAAAAATAAAATAAATAAGCTTAGTACGGAATTACAGACAAAACAGCCAGAAACATTTACTGCTACAACTCCCTGATTCTTCCCATTCTATGACTGATTTTAATTTGCATTTAACTTTCAGATTTTAGCTATTTGAGCTTATTATAAAGGCCAGATGTTTGAGGCATATCGATTTTTTTTTTTTCCCTTGAAGGAATGATATTACTTCTAAACACATCAGGCTTTGGGGCAATTGGGTTGTTGTAATAGGAAGTTCTTTTTCTTTCCTTTTTTTTTTTTTAAAAAAAAATCCTGTTGCACCCCAAGCAATGAACGTCCCTCTGTCGTCCCCAGAGACTTGGCTGTGCCTTGGCTGGAGTCTCTGCGACTGGCAATGTCAGGAACCACGGTTACGAGCAGTGGAGAAGGAGAGGAGAAGCAGAGGAGAAGCTGCAGCTGAACAACCGGTGGGCAAACTGTCTGGGTAAGGAGCCTGGGACCAGGAATCAGTGTGAACGGATAAAAGAAGCGAGAAACAAATCGTCTGGGTCTGTACAATTAAAGATCCTATTGCTGTACAAACACAACTGGGAGCAAAATTGAGGATTCTCGTAACTGATGTCTGGTCACTAATGCTGAAACCTTTCTCATATTACTTTAAGTTCTGCATTTGTGTTGCATGTGCACACATCATTATGCTGGAATTTACTCGCTTACACCAACAAGGAAATTAATAAAATGTGCTAAAACAAGATAAAGTAGAAAATACAATAATAGAATAGAATACGGTAAAATAAGCTGAGCTAAACCACAATAAGTTAAAGTGAAATATAACAAAGGTTATATAGAGGATAACTGTACACTGTTCATTTGATTGTGGACTTTGCTAGATGTCAAGTCAAGAACTGTCACTCACATGGTCTTACATGAGACATCTTCCCACTTCCCCTTAATGAGGTCTCTCTTTCTATACATAGGACAAATCCATTTTCCCAAATAATCAAATCACCTCTATTAGCTGTACAAAATGCAGATACCAGTTGAATCTTCTGTTTCCATCTAATTTCCATGCCTGGTGAGGGTTAAAAAAGCTTTTCAAAGAAATTTCAATCAGCTTTTCAATCTTTTACAAGATCTTATAATTCTAGGCAGAAAATACATATTCAATAGGGTCTGAATGGAAATTTAGTTATAAAAACATCAAGACAAAATCAAAAGAACATGGGTCAAAATTCCTCTGCCACTGTTTTATTTTAAAATTAAGGATACTCAAATGGGCTGTTTTTCTAAAGTCAAAAATGGCATAAGAAGTACTGCCTTTACTTATTTTCAAACCAAAAACATTTTCTCAAGTGTTTGCCCAAAGCCTACACATTTTTTGCTACACCATATTGGGAATGACTGCTGTGGCTCTACGCCCCAATCACATCTACAATTTTTTTTATAAGTATTTGGACTCAGAGAATAAAAAAATACTTATGCAAACACTGAGTAAATGTTCTACAGCATCAGGGTGGTTTTGATTTCCACAACTGATGTTACAGCCTAGAACCATGGGAAACAAGTACAACTATCATAATACCGAGATCAGTGACCACTGAAGTCAGTGCAAATACTGCTGCTGATTTTAACAGGCAGTGAATATAGTTCCTGCAGTCTGCTTGTTTAGGCGCAGATTTTCAGTGGAGGCAGAGGGATCAAAAATATAATTGTGTTCAATTTTAACTCAATTTTACAACTGAGAATTTTCAGATTCATTTGAAAGTCCCTTCTGTGATGAATTAGTATACTTAAAATAATATTAGAAATATATGTCTTTAATATAATTCATTTGTTAAATAGATACACTTTTTTGGGTTATATAGAGATCTCTTTTAGTAAATATGGATCTCGCTGCTACACAACTGGCTGCTTCTCAGATACTATAGTTCGTAGATTCTGTGTCAAAATCGATGGAAACTGGATTGGGTTTTCTATGCATACAGAGGTTTGAAAGCCCACTGGAGTGTATTTATGGAAAGGATGAAAAAGAATCAACAAGGCAGAATTTGATGCATCAGCACTTTAGCAAAATAAAATGGATTTTGTAGCTTCCTGCCTGAACAGTTGCTTCTGTTTAGTCCTTTCTGATGCTAGAGCAGCCTTGTAGACATAGTCTAATTCAAACTAACACTGTTCAACCCTTAATTTGAAAGGAGCAAGCAACTTCTGCCATTTGCTCAAGATGAAGTGCCTTTCATGATGCAGATTTCCAAGACCAAAGTAAAAGGTTTCAGCATTGAGTCAGCTGAGTGCTGTGGTTTCCTTTCAGGACCTCCACCAAAATAAATTCTAAATAAACTTATTAAATTTGAATTGGAAGGGAACAGTATCATTCTTCAAAACTGTGTTTTAACTGAAATTAAATAAAGACCTTATGAACTACTATAATTAACATATCATTTTCATGCTTTATGGCATACCCAGACCCGAAAACACATTCCAAGTGATGCACCTAAGTTGGCTGTCTTTTCAGATGTAGAGAAAATGACAAAAAATAAGAATAACAAAATAAAAAGGGACTTCTATATTCATTGAAAGGGGCTATGTTACAACATTGAATGAAGTGGCACTCACCCTGTGCCAGCCCGGTGTCACTTCATCGACTACCGCAATGCGACACTGCCTGCAGGACTGCGGATTCCTGCAAGTCCCGTGGTGACCGCTAGGACCAAAGGAGGGACGAGCTGGCAAACTCAGGTGTGCAGCATGGCAGCTGCTCGGGAGGCAGACACATAACAATAATCAGAAACGGCAGCAGTTTAGCCAGTGTCTGGGTGTCAGTGCAAAAGGCTTTACAGAAGCCTTTTAGAAAGCAGGTGACTGGAATACGTGGAGTGTGGGCTGCCAGAACCCCTTGTTTCTGTTTCCCTCCAATGGCAAACCTAACAGATCCTGCAGGCAAAATTACACCCATCATTCCCCTTGCCAGAGCAGCCCCCTTAATTTCAGGAGCCCAGCACCTTGGCTGCCCCTCAGTTCCCAATACCACTGGGATTCCCACTGGGAGTGCAGCAGGAGGAGATTTTTAATAGCACTGGTAACGTGGCAAAGGGCATGGCACAGCAAGGATCTGCAAAGGCAATCTCCACTTTGGACAGCAGACAGAGGAAGAAAAGAAGCAAACCTTGTAAAGAGGGAAGTTGCACTTCTGTTACCAAAAACCCCTCCCCAAAACACAAGAGATGCGGACAAATAGTTGCAAAATAATTTCAGATCCTAACAGTACGTGATGCCCCTACTTGCAATTCATACATGTTCTAAGTTAAGGTTAATGCACAGTCTAATATAAATCTGCATGAATGATAGGGAACGTGTGATATACACATTCTGTGAACTTAGACCGGCATGTATGAACATTTTTCAGGAAAAATTACCTTTTATAGAAAAAAGAAATATTTTGAAAAAAATAAAAGCCAACACATAGTTCCTAGACAAGGACAATTACATGTTTCTTGCTGAAGCTGGAAAGGGATCTGCTTTCCATCAGGAATTAAACATCAAGTTTTCTTTTAGTAATACATTAGACAGCGCTTGCGTGGATCGCACAAGAAAATAGTCAATATTTTTAAAAACACCTGCCTTTCCCATTTTTAATTTTCTCCCAAACACCACCTGCCCATGAGAAGCAGCGATACCTACTTATATTCATGCATGCATATGCAATAAAGCTAAAAAATCATAACCATTTGAATATCAAATACTCACAGTGTTTCATTTGTGTTCAGTCCAGAGTGAAAACGTGCCAGATAAAATATACACGAAGGAAAATTTGAAGTGCTCACGATTTGTTCAGGAATATTCTACAAGCGCAAGAAGCAGCTACATAAAAGGAGTCAATTGTTCTCCATATTTGACTGTTCACCTGTAATATCTGTACCCCTAGCAAATAAAATATAACTGCCATTGCGGATGGTCTGTCCTAACTGCTTCAGCCTAAGTATTAGCTGAAGCACCTCACCTGCTTTCTAACGCCCTAGCCGTGGACGGGAAGACAGGGTGTCTTGCAGATGAAATGGACCCAACCCTTTTAAGACATCGCTGAAATTGCCCAAGGAGCCAGTCAGAAGCTCGGGTGTGCGGAGCGGACTACCCCCTCCCAGAGCCCGCCCAGCCTACAGCCTCCTCTTGCACCAACGGGGGCTTCTCAACGGCCTTCAGGCGTCGTCGCAGAGATGCTGCAATGCGGCAATTTATCGATCGCAGTAGCCAAGTCCAAAGCTGAAAGCCACAAACAAGATCAGCCTTCCCACCCTCCTTTTTCCCTAGACCACCACCAAAAAAGTACTCTTGGTGACACACACAATCTAAGATTCTAATGGCAAAAGAGGCGAAAACAAATCTAAATTACCAATCTGGTGAACAAAGACCTGGTTCAGTGCGTGCTCTTATATCCCGTCATCGCAGCCATCAACCTGTCTTCCACAACGTTCTCTTTTGTTTTACCCTCAAGCAAATCCCCATCTCAGCCTGTCTGGCATTTGCAAACCACAGATATCTCCCACCCGCTACCACCATGAAGATGAGGTATATGTGCAATTTTTTAAAAATTACTGGCAGTAGTGTTCTTTATTTCCTTCAGTGGCTTTATTTGCCCACTTCATTTGATGCTCTTTCAAGCTATTTTCTGTGATATCTCTAACATACTCAAGAGCAACATGTTATATTACAACAAAGGTTTCTGGATAACCAAACATAGAACGTTTTAAAATATCTTGCTACTAAGGATCTGCAGATGACCACAGCATGGCCAGCCATCATCCGTGCATACTGAAACAAAGCCTTCAGCCTATTCACCCCAAAACAGAAACTCAAGAAATACAATTCAGCTTTAAAAGCATCAGACCAGTTAACATGAAATTGCTTCACTTATGATAACAAAATTAACATAGAAATTGTGATTATTTGACTTCAAATTACTTTGAAATCATTTCACATTTCTATCCTTAATGCAGCTCTTAAATTTTCTTGTTTGTTAAACAGAACTGGATATGCTATGTAAAGAAAGTGTAATTTACATTAATCATATACCTTTCTTTTTAAACTCTTTATAATTATTTTTCATGTATTTCATCATAACATAAAGGTCTAATTAAAACATATGTTCTTTTAACATGTCTATGTTAGGCACCCAAAATATATTCTTGTATTTTATGCATAACCTTGTGAATAGCAGAAAAAATACACTATTGGATTTTAGATAAGAAGCTTCTACGTATGCATTTGCTTAGGTGTAAATGTAATTATCTACTTCATTTTCAAGCCAAATATCTACATCATACTGTTTTGATTTCAAATTTATCACAGATACAATATTATTGTCCAAGCTAAAAATGTTGGAAAATACTAATAATAGTACCCTGATCCCAGCAACTACAGATCAAGGTTAAATATCTGACACAATGCTTGATGTGGCACACCAACAATTCTCGTACACAGAGCTCTCATGGCAATTGTAACCTCTATTTCCAAAGAAACCAGGCGTTTGAGCTCTCTCTTCTGTAAGGATTGACTACAGCTCCGAGCCTCTCTGTTGTTCTACCAGCACAACGGAGAAGCGAATGCAGCCTCTGAAAAAGGCAGACTATTGATACACCTATAGACCACAAACAATACCTTTAACTGCATGCAGAGAAAAAGCGACAACCTTTATATGCTTTGAATTTTTGTTTTAAATTGGCATTGTGGTGATTGACCCCAGAGTCAGCAGCAGTTGCTGCATTCACCGCCAGCTTTGGACTTGGTGTCACAGAAGGGCTGAGGACATCCTGGTGTACTGGGTGTTGATAACACCAAAGCCTCGGCCACACGGGCATGCAGCCTCCTCTCCCAACCAAAAAAGACCTTATTAATGCCAGTGGGATTACATCCAGCTTGTTTGGGGAGTCACACAAACAGTGAATTGTGAATCATGGCATAAAGTGACTACTCATCTACTTTGAACGTATTACTTCCCCTCATAACTCCATCATCAGCTCAACTTCATCTGCAAGGAGCTTTATTCCCATCTCAGCCTTCAGCTTAGCTTTTGGATAAGGTGTTCAGCTGTATGTCTGCATTAAATATACAGTTGAGTGTCCCCAGGATCAAGTCATTCACATTCATCTGACTTTCAACAGGCAAAATACTTGTTCTACACCTTCTATATTACTGACGAAGAAACTATATTAGTCAAAGGGGAGGTAGGGCAGGTCACAAGATGAGCAGAGCATACAAATGAAACAATTAATACCATGGAAAAAAGGTTTGCCAGAAATCCCTGTGTCTCAGGGATTTTTGACTTCAGAGTCTCTCAGCGCAGTGATTGCAGCACCAGTAAAGGATTTACACTATGCGAGCTGTAAACCTGGGCTTTCTCAAAAAGCACATTGGTCAGTGATTCATGAAACTAATAATTCTAACCTGGCGCTGCTCTTATCTTGATAAGTTCTGCAGCCTGCAGGGCTCCAGGCTATTCTTAAAGGAAAAAAAAAAAAAACCTCCAACCTAATGGGAGCAGGAAAGGAAAATGAGCACAGCATTCAAATACTGCATATGTTCCAGGAGAGAAAAACATATTTTCTCAATATATAATATAATATGGCACCCACACTGAGGACTGATAAAAATGTTCATCAATTTGCTGAGACATGTCTGGAACACTACAGGATTAGAAAAATCACTGATCAATGAATTTATGCAAATATATTCCCCCCCTAAAGAGAGAGTTACATTACATCTGTAACAGGCATCACTGATTTTCAGAGGGCCTCAATTGCCTGCTCTTATTTTATCTCAGCTGGTCTTTGATATAAAGCCTGTCACCATGGTGCCATCTGGATAGTGTTCCTTTCACCATGCTGTACTTCCAACCTCACATTTTGTAATAAGTTGTAGAACAGAGGTTATCTCGGATTTCATTTCCATATCTTGAGCAGTGATGCCAGATCTCCCACAGAAATATATCAGCAAATAAAAACATTCCTTATCAAGCAACTGTGTGAGTACCCCATCTTTCCTCTGTCTATTCATGCTAACTATTTATCTCATTTCACCAGGGTCCATTGGGGTTCAGTAGCTCTCTAAAAAGTTCTCCAGAAAAAAGCCTTTCTGTAGTTAATCTCATTGCCAACTGATTTATATAACAGAAAACTTAAAAGAGTAACAGCAGTATTCGGGAGCATTTCTCATTCCCTTAAAGATTATTAATGATACAGGAGCCAGGAAAAATGGGAAGGATGTAAACTACTGGACAGTTGAATGAGGAATGGAGTAAAGAAAAAAAGAAAATTATCATTTGTCCACTGATACCTCTATGCTCGGGGTGCACCCTTTCTCAATTGTCAAACTGACTTATTCTTCCTCTGACATAACCTGACATTCTGCAATACAACCTGTGCACAGAAAATGGGGATAATCTTAGAAAATCCAAGCTCTGTTCCGTGTTTTGGGGATTTCAACTAATGGGTAGACAATTCAATTACTCATACGCTGCCAATAACTACTCCAGTTTTGTTTTTATCACACACACACTATGCACATGCTGACTGATGAAATAACTAAAGATTTTTAATTAATTTTTATTAATTTACATGCATTTAAAATAACATATATCCTCAAGTTTAAAAAAAAAGGCTAATCATGCCAATTTTAATGTACTCAAGTATTAATATGTAAAGCAGCTATGCACAATTTTTTTAGTAGAAATATCATTTTCGTTATTGTATTTAGGTATTTTGGTATCAGTTATAGGAATTTACGGAGTTCAGATTTGATCCTGATTGCCTCAACCTATCATAATTTCCAGCAAAATAGAGGAGGAAATCACATTTGTGTGGCATTTTCAGGCTTTCATTAAGCAATGGCATCTCATATATTTAGAATTATGTCATGACTTTAGCTCCCTGACTCTCCAGGTTGGGAAGGCAAATAAAAATCTTCTATCTAGTGAAGACATGCCCAGAATAACATTTTGCAAATAAGCAAAACTGATCATATAACTGGATGTTCAGTGTACAGATGACAGCCATAGGAAACAATTAAATCCTGGCTGTAACAGAAAATAACAATTAATTTTCATAAAAGTTCTTAAAAGTTTGTTAGGACAAAAAAGCGGTGTTTTATAAGCTCATGCATCCATAGCAACTCTATGTGAAATTTCAAATATTACTAAATTTTTTATGAAACTCAATCCTTTATAACAGGAATGCATGGGATTGAAAAATGAAAGCATGAGTAACCATAGTGCATTTGTAAAATACTTGCTAGGAATGGATGCTTTACCCAACATACAGAAGAACTGGGGGATGCAGACCGCCAGTCTGGATGGCAGAACGGATGTGTCCCGCGCAACACAACTCGGTGCTGAATTAGAGTTTGAAAGAAAACAGCACGTAGCACTGCGTGCTCCTGGGCATTTATCACGGAGGCATTCAACAAGCAAGACAGAAGCACTTTGTGGAAAAAAGGATATACTCAAATGCTGATATAGCAATTGCAGTTTCTAGGTTCAACTATTATTAGTTTTATGTTAAGATTTCAGAGATGGAAGGGTGGGTGGAGTGTTTTCATTTATTCTTACCTTTTTTTTTTAAGATAAAATATTTAGGGCTCATTTGGAATTAAAGTTATGGTTTCAAACTGTCGTGGATATTTGGGTGACTGTGCTTGTACTTCTTCAGTATTACTTGTGCATGAATTATCACGATTTTTCGCACTAGACTGCTCAGAGTTGAATGGTGGATTCCTGCATGCATATTTTGTTGCTAGACTCTTAATGGCAGTCAGTGCTCATTCATATCAAAAAGCAGGTGAAGCTCAGGAAAGAGGATTTTTTAAGGCTGTGAGATGTGTAAGACCTACAACTAACACAACTAACAACAAGCAAAACCCTAAGTTATTCAATACTAGATCTGTAAAGTCAGAACACATTTACCTTCTTTAATAAAATTATATCAACAATCCTCTTCATATTAGCTCTTGATTCGATAATATCTTTTGGTTTAGGATTATTTATTTATTTTTTTCCCCAGAAAAAAATGCAATGAATAAAACATGTTCAAGCTTCCGTCTCTATTAGCTATCATCTTAAAGTAGGAGGAAAAGCAGCTTTTACAATGTAAAACAAGGAAAATGCTCCAGGTAAGTTGCCAACAATGACTCATAATTCTTTCTATCCTGTCCACATGGCACTACTACCATGTCACCACACAGTTTCCAACCTATTCCATTAGAAATAAATAAATAAATAAAAAGTTTTTTTTTGGCTACATTGAGTTCTGTATCTTGCTGAGAAATGGATCCTAAGAATGAAGTATTGTTCAGCACTTACAGACTAACGACAGCAGCATGATCATTTGCTCCATCATAATGGTTTATCCCGTTTGACTGGGCTTTTCAAATCATCTTGAAATTAATTCCTTTTATTTATATATCCAATGAGACTGAAGGTGAAATTCTGAACTCTGAAATAGTTTTATCTCCTATGCATTGTATGGTTGAACATTTGGATATGAAGCTATGGTGTAACACATTTGTAATCTATAAAGGGTATGTCTTATTGCCACACCCCATAGGGAATAGTGGACAATTATTTTGAAGGTTTTTTCTTTTTTTTTTTTGGTAAATAATCGTAACTCGCTTACAGCTACAGTAATAAATATTTCTCAATAACACTGTTATTGCCAGGTATTGCCAGAGGACACAACTAAAAATTAAACAGAGCAGAAAACCTTCTACTAAAAACAACGGTTAGTGAAAGTTTCTCACCAATTTTCTTCAACTTTTGTGCACATTGCTATTCCAACAGGTCATAAGTTAATCAATAACTTGCATCACTCCTTTAAAAATACATGACACTGCCATATGTTATTGCTATATTAGCGGTTGCACACACCTTCCTATCTCTTGGAATGCAAGAACAAACCCAAGGAAGTATGTTTTACTATCTTACAAAAAGGGAGAAAGGAGGGATGTCAACAAGAAAAACCCTACCTTGTCAACAGAAACAAAATCTTTAGGGGAAGCAGTAGAGAAAGTCTGATGCAAAAATGAACAAAAGCAGCCTCAATCCAAAGCTACAAAGAAACAATGCTTAAGTAAGCTGTCAGTTGTGTGTCATTTCTCAGACATTATCTTCACCTTGCTGCAGGGGCAAAGACAATCAACAGAAGGCACCAAAGCACTGAGTTCGCAACATTTTCACAGCTTTTTAATCCAAACTCGCAGTCACCAGCAGCACTGTGCATCTGTATTATGGTCTAAAGATGTCAGATCACAGGATCAGGGGCACTTTTTGGGGCCCCTGAAACACTGAAGCTCATACACAGAGACGTGATCAAAAGACTGCTGGTACTGGGAGCCACAGTCAGTGCCGGGGTCTGATCCAAGCTCCATATGAAGTTAGCAGCACAGTGCGCTGTTTAAAGGACTGGCATTAGTAATGAATTTCAGTAATGTTTTCATCTCTGCCTCAGTGCTGTTTGTTGGGATAGAAACTTATCACTTTTAAAAAGAAAATAAAAGCAGTACATGAAGACAGCTTGCTTGACAAGCAGAAATAAATAACACGGACCATGGAGTGCTCTGTGATTTGGAGGATAATTGCACAATTTCTTTCCATTCCTACATCTACCAAATCACCAAACTCCTTACAGTCATATTTTTTGATGAATTCAAGTTGAATGAAGAATGCAATCCAGAAACCAAAATGTTTTTAAGGTTAAGTGTTAATTTAATTTCTGGGTACCACTAAGCATTTTGTCTCTGCCCCAAGTAATCTACAGAAATTTAGAATTCTGTAGACAGACGGGTAGGTAGAGAAAAGATGCAGAAATGTAAATGTTTGATATCAAAAAGGTCACAAGATTTCAGTAAGTTAAAGAAGTAAATAATTTGGTACCTTTGCAAGCTGTTCAAACAGATAATTACTTTTTTTTTTTCAGAATAATTAAATATTTTCTACATATTGCATTATGAGTTAAAATATATAAATATATTTGCATAAAATATACAGTGGCAAACTCTGCTCTGAAATGTTATCTTGAAGTCCTTTGGTTTCACTTGATAATATTCTTTGATGGTTAAAATTGATTTAACTTTTTTCTTTTCCCCCCCCTTTTTTTTTTTTTTTTTACATTTATGACTGTTTTATAACTAAAGATATGATATCCCAGGAGGCATTAAGCAAATGTATTTTGTTAGATATTTAAATGCTAAAACTTTATTTGAAGAAAAAAAAAATCAAATGAAGTTTGAAGTATACAACTCAAATTACGTGACTGAGAGAAAACTAACTTTAGAAATAGATATTATCAATCCTATTTTCTAATTTTTTAGAATTAGGATTGATCTGTCTTGTAGCAGTATGCCTGTGATGAAAATTAAAAATGCATTAAAGAATTGAATATGATGTACTTTATATAGTGGAAAGAAATCTTCCTTTTCTCCCACCCACAAATACCTGGTGTAGAATTAACCACTAAACTAATTCAACATCCTGGGGAAAAGCAATGCATTTTCAGCAGCTTTTTCAGAACCTGCAGAACTTGGTATACTACAAAAAAAAAAAAAAGATTCCATTTATGTCCAGTCTACTGTAGCAGAAGTTATAGCACAGTCTAGTGTCAGTGGAGGACTGATTCTCCCACTGCAGAGAACATATAGTTTTTTTTTTTTCTCCTTTCTTCCTTTTTTTCCACCACACAGTGGACTCTTTTACCACACAGACAAGTAAAACTTTATAATGGCAACTCACTGCTTTTCCTTGAAAGGGCTATTAATATAGAATTCAAACAATACTCGATAATGTAAGCTCCCATGTAAGAAACTCTTCAGATACCTCTGTTAGCTCAATGTGAGCAACACACAGTATATGATCAATAACAACGTCCCAGCTTGGGAGGGAGAGGGACCACGGCTGTCTCGGATGATTACGACAGACAGACAGGCACAGACACCACTCCTACGTCTCTCAGCAAACTGAACTTGCTTCTGCTGCTGCCGATGGCAAAAATCCTTTGAGCATCAGTCCAAGGTGGCTACAGCCCTTGGGGAAGACTTCACAGTATTATCACATGCATGTTAAAAAAAACACAACTTTGGTTTATGGCACATTGCCATTCCTAAAGCCTGTTGTATCGCCTGTTCTCAGACGCCAAAGGTGATGCATTGAGTCTGATGAATCTGCAGCTGCCAGGGCTGCACGAAGCAGGTGCAGCCTTTAACCACCTACCATTTGCTGTTTCATACCACTGAACTTGAGGGCAACCTTGTCAGCAGTCTGAGCGGGCCTTGCCTACTGTATTTAAGTGTAGGCCATTTCAGTGCTGCACCAGCATTAACTTCACTCCAGATGTGAAGAGCCTGAATTCAGGAGTGTTCCTGTCCCCTAGACCCACTGCCACCATTCCTTTCTGGCATAGGACTCAGTGCTTTCAGATGTATTAATGCTTGCAGCTCTGCAGTGTTAACTTTCAGGTAACAGGAAAAGCTTTATATCAGTTCATATGGTCCAACTATGTCCCAGAAGTGGTCTCTTTATGTGAACAAGTACCTGTTAGTAATAAGGAAATTATCTGCTCTGATACTGAGTTCTGGGTAATATTGGATTTTACATTACAACAGCAGTGCTCTATATCTAAAGCAGTTTTTCTCGGTTACAGTCAGATTCCACTGTCTTTTTTTTTTTTTTTTTAATCAACTGTGCTGCAGCTTTAACAGCCAATGTGTAAAGTTTGTGGCACTGGAAGAGTACAACGTGGTGTTATTTCAGCCCTCGGAGCAGGATCCTCCCCAAAAGCCAATGACTGCACTGAACAATCCTGCCAAGCCCCAGTCTCTCCTCCCTCTTAAATACCAAACACCTTTTAAACAGCTTTTTGTCTAGGTCAGTTGTCAGATACCTCATAACATTGCTCCCTCCAAACCTGCTACCCGTCTGCTACCCAACATTATGCAGACCTGGGCTGGTGTTGGCTGCAGAGTGCACATCGCACGCACTTTGCATACTGCTGAACCCCATCTGCTCCATGCAGCAACGAGAGCAGCGATTTCCCCGCTCCTCGGGAGCGGTAACAGACAAGTCATCTACTGTGGTTTAATTAGCGTGACATTTCACTCCGCTACCTATCCCACCAGTGGGAGGGCAGTGGATTAAGCCCCTGGATTCCCCCTGGCACCGCAGCCCAGGGAGAGGCACCCCCCGCCGCCCCAGCAAAGCGCCAAGTCAACTCACAGGATCTCCAGGTCGCGCAGGGCTCGGAAGGCTCCATCTTCGATGCAGCTGATCTGGTTGTTGTCCAGTTGCCTGCAGAAAGGAAGGGAGAGGATGAAGGCTGGCCGGTGCGGGCAGAGCTGCCTTGGAGAGCCGGGTGGGGGGCTTCCCCGGCCCCGAGGGGTCCCTCCACCTCCTCACAGCGCCTGCTCGCCGCCCCGGCGCAGGGCTGCTCAGCCTGCCACGCTGCTCCGGCTCTGGCACTGCTGGCTGACAGCGCTGCACGCTACCGCACACTGAAGCCTGTCAGGTCTCAGTAAATATTAATTGCGCCTTTTTTTTTTTTTTTTTAAAGGCAGAAGGGAGTAATTTCATTACATTAGGGCATCCAATCCATTATGAGCTTTTACCGTCATGTCACTGAAACAATTTCATTAAGCTAAAGGCCTGTAAATCATTGGAGGTCACTGTGTTGCCCTCCGTGACCTCCCAGAATGCCTTTTCTTCTTTTACTGGAAGTTGGAGTCCTCTGTCCTGACAGTACTAAATCTCCAGGCTTTATCTGCCTGAGAGCTGTGAGAGTGCATAGGGAATATACCAATTCCAAATTAGACTC
Organism: Cygnus olor; assembly: GCF_009769625.2. Classification (NCBI taxonomy): domain Eukaryota; kingdom Metazoa; phylum Chordata; class Aves; order Anseriformes; family Anatidae; genus Cygnus; species Cygnus olor. Next base: position 15,469,527 of record NC_049182.1, on the reverse strand, counting down.
AACTAATCTAATTTTATAGTCTTTTTATTATTCTAAGCACCAAATGTCTGTGGTGGTTCGATGCCTCTCTGCATTGTTACTGGTCCCATCTGGTAGCCCATTCTATTGAAAGATTTCTGACTAAATGCAGGGTCTGTCTAACTCCATCAGGGAGAGCAGCCCAGCAACAGGAAGCATTATACGCACATACACTTAAAACACTATTCTGCTTCAAAATGTGTAATTTAATATTTGGAATGTGAAGTTCTCTCATTTGTTTCCCTACATACGCACAATTTAAATATATTTTACAATATACGTGGATACAGCAGTACAGCTACATCTGCCTTTCTTGCTTAGAAAATTAAAATTGTAAGTTGTAATTTAAAATTCAGTGATTACATTTTTTAACATCTGATCCCTTAAATTTTACACTTAAAGAAATACAATTATGTACCTACTCATGTGTAAGTACAATGTCTGCACTTCATAAAATAAATTAAAAATAAATAAATAAATAAATATATATATATAATGCAAGCTCCTGATTCTGTAGCTGTGATTTGCTTAGTATAAACTTCAGATTGGTGAGGCTGGGATCATTTGTCCTGTTTGTGTAAAGTATCATGAACAAAGTTACAGAGATTGCACTGCAGTTTCTAGTTGCTGTTACAAAATAATAACTATACATACGCAGGTAGCAAATATATTACACGTATACATAATATATTTCCATAGTTTTGCCAACTTCTTCCAATTTGCTGTACCTTAACTTTGGACTAAATAAACATTCGTCACAACAACTTTCTTGCTACACAACAGCAAAGCACAGGCAGAGCACTACAGTATAATTACAAAACAATGAAAACAAACAGAAATCTCTTTTGGGGTAAAAAGCACAAGGCAATCCAAAGGTTTAAAAATAGCCACGTTGGATATAATCTTTACATATCCCTATACAGACTGAATTTAATCCACTAACACTGAGTATATAGGATATGGTTGTGTCTGAAGACTATAGGAAAGTTATCCTTGGTCTGCTGTCAATGAACATCATTTTCTTTATCATTTTAAGTACATGAAATACCATACAGACTACAAGGTCTACTAAAAAGCTTAGCAAGCATAAAGGCAGCTAAGGTTTCTCATAGCTCTCATAACTTCAGAGAACATGCTGAATTTAGAAAAACTTTCAGCAATGTCGCCTACACTGACCAATACCAGAATTTAAAATCCCCCAAAGGGATATTTTTCAGCGTGACAGCTCATGTGTATTGTATATATGTATCTATACAACTATATAAACACTTATTTCTTTATGTCCTCTCTGCCTCTCCCACCACCCTGCAAAGATGCTACTATCTATATAATTTTGACTGCTGGCAAAACAAAGTGGCTGTAGAGTGACTTTTTATGCGATCAATGTTTAATTGTGTGGGTTGTTAAAAATTTGTTGCTCAAATGGAAAAGATGGTGGATTCAGGAATAAGCTTCAAATGAGTTAAATATAATGCTGGTTGCATGACTAAGTACTGTACACTTCAGTTGGCTTTATTAAGCATACTTTATTAAGCATAAAGTTGGCACATACTAGCAAGATGAAGAGAAAGCAGGAGCAACTTGAGAACCACCTCTCTCTTTTCTTCTATGGGAAGTACTATATATTGCCTATTTTTATCTGAGTTACACTGTAATATTGATTTTTCTGCCAGATACACTAAAGCAAGCAAATAAACCCAGCATGCTAGTCACAAAGCCTTCTATTAAAAAGCTTCATATGTGGTGTGTTGCTTTCTTTAAAAAAATGCTACTCTTATAGATTGATTTTTGTTGAAAATGCATAATGACAATCTTAATCATATTTCTATAGGTCCCTTCATGCTAACACTAACAACGAAGTTTAGCCCATGTGATTAATGCACAGGACCACTGTAAGGGAAACCTCCAGACACGACAGAAGACATGCACTTAGGATGTTCAGTAAATTTGGAAAATATTCATTAGAGACGTCACTTTACATTCAACGCAGTCTAATTCTGTGTGCCCCATAAACTAAATCTGCGCAGTCTCTGGGAGGCCTCCACATGCTTAGCACTTCTTGATAGCAGACAGCTTCTGTCTCCTGATATCTATCATGCCCTGACATTCACATCTGTGTTTAACTCTAAGCATGAGAATTTCTTCCCAAAAGGAACGCAACTATTAGCTGTCTTAAAATTAAGCATGACAGTGTTTAAGACCCTTCACCTCCCCATTATTTCTCTATGTGCAAAAATGGAAATTCTATTTCTTTGCATTCACATAGCAGCCCAGTGAGTGGTTAAGCAGAGACTGGGGATTTGAGAATTCAAAGTCTAAACAATGTCTTCCTTGCAAGACAATGTATTAGTTTAAAGTTGGGAAACTTCAGGTACAGCCTTACAGAAAGCCATAGATAGGTGTTGAACAGATCCTTTTGTATCTCTGAAGACAAAATAAAAAGCCCATGACGTGGGCTAGCAGACAGACCATATACTCAAAGCAGACATGCTCTGCGTGCAGCTCTTCAATACAGAACAGACATGCCCACCACCCCTCGGAGAACATCTTATCTGAGTAACACTAATCATATACAGAGAGTGTAAAAATTCAACTTTAGAAAAATTAAAAAATCGGTATTCAAGAACAGCTAGCACGTACATTTCCTTGAAGAACATGTTACACTCCTCTGGTTTCTTTTCCTTGCTGCCTTCTGCACGGGGCATCCACACCCCGTGAGCACCATTACCTGAGATCAGGTCAGCTACGCCGGTCTCAGGTTGATTTCAAAACTGGCCTCAGCCAACAGAAGCATTTATTCAGATTTAAACATCACCTCTATTTCTCAGTGTTCATCCTTTTTCTAAAAGATCTTTTTCTCCTCAACACTACAATCTGTTATGCATTTAATGGTGTAATGCAATTGTTAAAAAGAAAAAAAAAAGTTAAGATGACACTCGCTCAGATTTTAGACACAATTTTGCAATGGACAAAGTCACCTTTTATTCCTCTGCTTGCTCCTGCCTTTTGCAAGAATAAAGCACTGATCTCAGGCTTTATCTATAACTATCAAATGATTCAATTGCCTCTGAAGAAAATACATGTTCTCATGCTGAAAAAGTTTGAAGAGGCTTCTACAATGAATGAAACTGCAAAGATGGAGCTGTGTGATAGCCACAGAGTAGGAATGACATATTATAAGAGCTATAAGAAAGGTGTGAACAAGAAAATGCCACCAAACTTTGAATTTCAAAGTTTTTGCCAGGTTAGATGGACACTGGCTTTTATTTGGGTGACAGCACGTGTTTGGATTTCAATGCTGAATCCCTCATGTGTTAGACACAAAGCACCAGACTTGGGCTCAGTGACGTTGTCAAAAGGGCTCTTGCTCCAACATCAGTGAGCTGAGATCCCCGCTTGGGAAAGCCAGCAGCACACGCGTGATTGAATTACCTCCTCTGACCTCACCCAGGAGGCTCCAAGGATCCGAGATCTCCGTGACAGGCAATTAGCAACTAGACAATGCTAACAGCTACAAAGAGCAACACCAGAAAACCTCGGAGAGCAGAGCAAAACACATGAGCAAGGAAAATATTTAGTGGGTATATGGGATTTAGGTGAAGTGTGACAAATGCTTGCAAATAATGTTAGAATGTACCAAACTGTTTGGAGAAAAAGGCATCTTTTATATGATAGAGTTATAATACATAATGCCATATGTATGGCCCCGTGACTCCATTGCCAGTCTCAGTTTTTATTAAAAACATGAAGATTATGTGATTAAATTGCATGCAACAGATCATCATCTGTCTTTAAAATTTATGTTATAAAGAAAAAAAAAATAAAGCTAAAAATGGAGACATCACCTTTCTATGAAATGAAAACTAATGCTGCATCGTAACCGATTTACATCACAAGAAATTCTATGGCTTAGTCAAGACACTACATTAACTGTTTAAAAGACAGTTCCCTCTGACAGACTATAACTCTGGCTTATCCTTTTAGATTTCTATGTTATCTATCATACTGGAGAGTTAAATTTCAAAGAACATTTGGAAGGAATAAGATTTTAAAATGTTGATATGGGTTTGCCATTTCAAATAAGCCTTTAAATGAAATGATTTGGATTTTTTTTTTTCACAACGATACTTCTGTTTTCAATTACATTTGAGAGAGAAAAATCAATAATAAAACTAATGTAACTTTTATCATGATACTGGACTTAAGATTAAAACCAAAACTGTTATAAAATATTATAATGAACAAATTGAATTCATTCAGAATGAGAATTTCCAAACCTGAAATTATCTGTTACTAACATTAAAAGTTAGCAACTGTTTAGAAACCTATATTTATGTATTACTGGCAATCGTTATTCATATAACACTAAGTAACCTGATGCCATATGTAAGAGCTTACACTGCCTTTTCTGCAATTTGCCACACACAGATACATGAAGACATCCTCCAAGTATCGAACACTGAGCACTTCACAACACCGAGCTTTATGAACAGTGGTTTGTACTTTGCTTCAGAGAGCGTTGTATTCTTGTTTTTCTTGCTTTCAGTTACAAACAATACTGAGGCCACTGCAGAGATCAAATGTTAAGCTAGTTTTTAATTACACAGTGATATTAGTTTAATTAGTATAACTTCTTTATATATTTTGTTCAAAATCTAGTTAAATATTTAAATAAAAGCCTGCCTTAACAGGTAGTATGATAAATATTTGTCAGATTTCTCATATTTTAGACGTTTAACATAAGTGCTCATCAATTACTTGTGTATTTAAGAAAGTTCCACTGTTACAGATCAGAGATTACTACCGTTATAGATCTGAGACTGAGCGTTTCCTGGTTAATAAAATCTTCTACCGCATATTTAAGTGTCCGTGTTAAATGCATTGCCTTACAAAAATATTTAAAACAGATGATTTTTCAATAGCCAATACAAAGGAAGGTAAATACTTATTGAACTGTAGTTAGAAGAAAATGGATTTTTTTAATTACGTATCCAAAGGAACCTCAATTTCCTTTGGAAATAACATTTTCCTTAAACCTTCTCCATTTTTTTTCCCAATAAAAACTGCTGGGTCTGTGCAATCACTGTCCCATAATATTTGTACCCTAGTATTAAAGAGGCTGTTCAATAAATTGTAAGAATTAGATGGGCACTCTACAACATTTATTATCCAGTCTCCAAGCCATTCCTTACATACCCTTGAAAATGTTAAAAATAAAAATAATAATAAAAAAGCCACTTGATACATCTCTGTAGAATTTCTCACAAACCAAGCTAAAGAACTTATCCTTAAGTCGATAATGAATGCACTGTAAGTGGTAATAGATGGTACTCTGTACTAATACTAAATTCAATTAAACTGAAATAATATAAAGTTATTTCAAAGTAGCTTTTAATGCGTTTTCCATTTACAATTTGTACTCTTTACTGAAGCATTACTAAAAACATTTTATAAAAGCTTTCTTGTATTATAAAATTTGAGGAATTGATACATTAAATTCAATGTTAAAATAATTCCCAAGTGGAGTAAATTGGTGGTGTGAAACACAGATAACAGAGCTGCAGTGATCCAGCTGAAATCTCCCTCTGGGATTTTAATAAGTGTTCCAAAATTCCATTAAAAAAAAAAAAAAAAAGAAAAGAAAAAAAGAAAGAAAAAAAAGAAAAAAAAGAGATGTGGTTTTACCAAAAGCTGTGGTGGAAGCATTGGGCAAAAACAACTTGTCTGCATGAAATAATCGGGCACAGTCATGTTCCCAGTCTTCGGTCATACCCAGAGCCATGCTGCCAGGCTGTTAAATAAGGAGGGAGGAATATCGGGGAGGGGAATTCCTTATAAACATTTACTCTGCAGACTGTTTGAAAGTATGAAGCACTTGGTCTAAGTTTAATTATTTAACTCAATTCAAAATGTTGCTGTCAAAAAAACAGAGATGATATTAATGTAAAATTGAGGTAACAAATGAACAGGTTGAGTCCTGCCTCTTGCCACAAGTATAAATACACACAGAACCAAGATTTCCTTTCAATATCAGGGGCTTTAGAACAATTAAAACAAAAAACCCTATTTCTGGTTGCTGATGTAACAAATAGTGCATACCAAGCACATAAATGGCTGTCTCCATAGCAATTGGGGCAGGTTTTGTGGTTTCCCTAGTTACTCTTGACTGATAACCATCTGTTGTTCTCCTCTGCCATCGCCCCAAAGGGGAAAAGGGGAAGAAATGAGGAAGATAAAATGGGTGTTAGAGAATATGAAAGTTATTTACTGTAGTAACTGTAGTAGTTTTTACATTATTGAAAGGTTTCCACTTACTTACATCTTTGTTTTATTCATTGTTATTTTCAGGTTCACGAGGATCAAATACCACACATAAAGAAAAGCTCTAATCCCAAGGTGTTACTAATCATTCACCCTATTGATAACAAACCAAACTAGGGAATTGTATTAGGAATATTAATAGGGAATCACACCATTAAAATTTTAATATGAAACTGTGGAAAATCTGAAACCAAGGCATTTATAGAGAAAAAAATACGGGGAAATTTTATTTAAATAATCAGAACTTTGAAACGTAAGAGCACGGCGTAGAGGGGATGCAGAAGGTGAGCATCCACCTAAATGCTGCAGGTGAAACAGGATCAATAAGTAGCTGCTGCCTTCTGTCCCTGGCCTGCAATAAGGGCCGGAAGTTACCTCTGATGGTGGCCATCACTCATGACCAGACCTCAAACCTCTTCCCTTCTGTGAGCCGGCAGTGCTGGGGGGACACAGAGGCTGCTGTGCCTCCTTCCCGGAGGACAGGGACACCACCACGGTGCCACCATGGGCAGCCCCGATGGCCCTGCTGCCTGGGGCACCTGCCACGATGGGCATTATACGCAGGACCGAGCTTTACATAGGCTCACATACGTCGTGGTTTTACTTCTATGGAGCTAATACTGCGTGAGTCATGCTCATTTCGAAGGAAAAACAAATAAGCCTCCACAGGCTAGTTGTTAGAGCAGATCAATATAGCAGCATGCAGCTGGGGTTTGGGGTTTATTTCCTTGAAAAAGACTCTGTGCGTGTGTTCCATATAGCAACAAATCCATTACAGAACCAAAACTTTTAAAAATGAGAGACACAGGGTGCTTCATCCCTTAATGCGATATCAGCTGTCATTTGTCAGAGACACAAAACTTGTTTGGGGCTATCAATATTTCTAAAAACTCAGCTTCAGCAGGACTCAGCTTCAGAGGACTGCAGGAAATTCTAGAAAGTGAAGCACCAAGGGAGGGTCACTGCCCTGCTGGTTCTCCACGGTGCAGGAGAGGGGATGTCCTGGATGCAAGGGACAAGGCTGCTGCTCACCGTGCTCCAGACACCACTGAGGGCTTCCCAGCCTCCTGCCCGGCTGCCTTCTGCGAGAGCTACAGCAGCACCGGGAGGGGGGCTAAAAATGCCCACATATGTCATACATTGCTAGAATAACGGGTGGGTGTAACAGCAAGGTGCTATTTGACAGGAGTGCTTAGCAAAAATCTTGTTAAATCTGATGTTTGAGTGTTTACACATCCTCATCGTTAATAATTTACTAAATGCAGCTTTGAGAGGAAAACTAGGGCTCTCGTGTCTTTAAGAGGCTCGGACTTTTTTTTTTAGCAAACATGAAAATTACATGATGAGACAGAAGCTATGGCAGAGAGCAAATGCGATAGACCTTAGCAATTAAGAGAAGGTAAACTCACTCAAGGGCCAGACACCAGAAGCACCTCTTGTACACAGTTAGGGAGATGTAAGAGCAAAAAGGAATCTTGACATTTGATCTCCAGACAACCGGCCCCTTTAATATCACATATTACGTTAGATTAATTCTATCACCTGCGGTCATAGAATAACTTGAAAAATGTTTTCCAGATCTTCAGACAAAAATTAGGAGTAAATAATAGTAAGAGATGTGAATGAAGTCACAGCAATGTGTTGACCTTGTCACATGGCTGCTAAATTTGGGCAAAACGGTAGAGATTCTTGTGTTTTAATTTAAATTTGGAAATGAATATTAACAGCTCGATGAATACCCAAACAATGAACATCTTGCGTTTATGAACTGTAGTACCTTAGAATAATACACCAACAAAGCTTTAAATCAGATCTTTTGTAATAAAACCTCTAGACTGTTATTACAAAATATTTTGGTAAGAGATGTTGGTTCATCACAATGCTTTAAAACAAAAATGGCCATTTAATCCTGGAGGGGGATGAACAGCTTTGAGTGTCTCAGTGCCTTATTTCGAGTTTTAGGTGTCTTTTTATCTATTTATTAATTTAGTCATGGTTGCGCTCAGTTCTTCAGCATTTAAGAAGTGCCGGAATAAGAACTAACCTCATACTCACTGGAGCATGGTCAATGAACACTACATATTTCAAGATGCTGCATTAGTTTTAAAACACTCTGGTAGAGGCTTCCAGTACTGATCCTGCTTAGCATAGGCTCAGAACCTTTCCTACAGAGCTACAAAGGGCAGGCCATTTCACCTTTAATACAGTTGTAGGCTTTGATTTTAGGATAAGTAAGTGGTACTTCAGACGATGAAGAGCATGTGGGGTGGTCTGCTTCCAGGTTGTTTTTTACCCCTTTTTTATGCCTCCACCAGTCTTCCCTTTTATATTGACCAGACAGCAGCATGTCTGCTTTTGAGACATGAACTTTATTCTAATAAATATAGGCCACTAAAAATAACCAATGTTGTAGGCCACTAAAAGTAACCAATGAAAAATAAGTTTTCAATTACATTAAGACAAGCAGCCACCTGGCTTAGCTACAGCTTTCTCTTGTTCACTGCCTACCTGTCTGGGCATTAGCAAAGTCAGAGATTTGGGTTGCTACTTGCAAATGCTCCTAAATGGCTGAGGTCCACATGGAGCTCCAAATTCTGACTCCTTACTCTGATTACAGCTTACTCTGGGACATCTCATGCCTGCTGAAAAAGAGGAAGAAGATCCAAGTACATCATATAACTGTACTCTTAAATCTTAAGGTATAAAGCACTGCCGGCAATGGATACTACAAAAATATTTGAGATTTTTTCTCTGGCATTTGCTTTGCTGCACATGCAACTTCCTTATCCTTGGTTTTTAAGTGCCTTCCTCACTGTCATTTCTTCTTATCCTTGGTTTTTAAGTGCCTTCCTCACTGTCATTTCTTAGCAAAGTACCTCATTTCGCAAGTCAGACCTGCAGCTGACTTGTAATCAATACTGGATAAACATATGGGCAAGTTTAGGTGAGAAATTCTAATTCACTCAGCTCTAACTGCTGAACTTTCTTCTCCAAATGCAGAACTTTTTGATTCAGATGTGAGCAATGTGTTGTCTTGCCCTGTCTGTTACATGGTGAAGTCTGTGGGGGAGGAAACCTCATTTCTATCTGCATGAGTCCTGACCAGGCTAGCCTAAAGGTGACTCCTCCTTAACAGCACTGACCAAGCTCACCCACAGAAATGAAATGTTCATTGGGCAGTTACATGTGCATTTGAAGATCCATCCACCTTCCTCTGGTAGTTTATCCAGGCTCAAGTTAATCATCCCATGACACTTTTTAAGAAGGTGTCACACAACCTATTCCTCTGTGGCTTGTGTCCTCTTCTGCCACCCACCCCTCTGCCTAAATCTACACCAAATTTGGAGCACTTGTGAAACTCACCTACACAGTCACCACAATGCCTTTGCCTGCACATTACAATAGCCTCAAAGAGTTAACAGGGCATATACAGAACAAGAAGAGTTCGGAAAAAATAACTAATTTCTAGAAAGAAAAAAAAAGAATTTTAAAGAAAAGTCAATCAAAAGGAAACCCAGAGAAGATGTTAGGAAAGGAAAACAAATAAAGGACCTGATATATTAAATGGAAACCAAAAATATTGTTGCTCTTGCTCATCTCGGGACCTAGCAATCACATCAAGTTTGAAATACTTTGAAAAGTGCTACGGAAATACACAGCAAACTGTATCACAGTTGCCAAAAATAAAGCCATTTTGTTTTATTGTTTTCAAGCCAGCCAAATTTATGTCATCTTTGAAATGTGTATCACCCAGGGTAAGGACAGCAATCCATCCTGCAGATTTATGTTTACAAGCATTTTGGAACAAATGTTCCTATTTGAATATCCATACAAACCATAAGCATCCAATATGTTTGGATCACTACGTGCAGTTTTGCAGTTTTTGTAAGCAGATCTTTAACTTTCTGAACAATGTTTTACCAAATTAGTGTGGAACTACCATATATCCTGCAGGAACAGGGCACAGAGCATATGTGACAAGTCTTCCACATATTCACCACGGAGCATTTCTTTCCTCCTATGTGAAACTGTAGGACTATTTTATTTAATTCACAAAAGCAAATGGTATTCATCTATTTTTGGCATTTATATGATCGCTGTAGTACTGGAGTGCCTCACTCTTTAATACATTTATTCATCCGCCCTGCAGATGCACAGCTGTCAGCAGCACAATGAGGTTTTATAAAATTTCAGGAACTGAATGTGCTGCTTCCAGTTCCACTTACCTACATAATTTCTAAATTAAAATATGCCTCTCTGGCCTCAGGACATGTAAAGTACTAACACAAAGGATAGAATAGAGTGAGTTTATACCAGACATGCTGAATGTCACTTACTGCAATGGATAATTATTGATAACGTGCCTACTGTCACACAGTAAATTTATAAACATATAGGTAAAATGTATAACAGCAGTAATGCTTTACTGAATTGCACTACTTGGAAGTAAAAATATCATCAAAAACCCTACTGGTACCCAATATCAACATGTAAGCTTGGTTCTTGGATAGAACTTAAAAATAGCTGGGTAACGAAGTCTTTCTTTTATCTTTCCTTCTGGATCATTATTAGCTAGGTGAGATTAACTGTTGGAATAGCTTGACCCTGGATCTGAAACTTTGTGGTTTTGAAATCCCAGTACCAAGGGATAACCACAATCTCCAAGACAGCATGCACTGCCAAAACAGGACGATAGGTTGCCTCCAAAGGGCTTTATTCTGACTTGCCAGAGGCTCTAGTAAGTTAACTTAAAAGTTATCATTTAAATATAAAAGCAGGATTTTTAATGAGCACAAAGAATTATTCCATTCGATTCAAAACAGGTAAAAACAGCATCATGAAATAACTAACTATATTCCTAATTTAAGAGGGAAAAAAAGAGAGAAAGAGAGAGATGGTTTATTATTAGAAATATGGTCAGCTAATTTTTATAGCTTACTTATACCTTACTTCAACAGGAAATATTGCAGATGCAGGCTTTTATATAGAATCCCTAGAAGATATAGACTTCAATATTTTTGTCTGCAGATATCTTAGTTTTTATTTTCTGAAGAAAAATATGTCTATTCAAAAATAATAACAACAACCTCCAGGTCATTTCAGACATTGTGATTTCTTAAAAATAAATGGCTACATGTCTAAACTGTTCATTCACATTTACTTATTAGCCTCTGAATAATGATTCTACAATCCTAACAAAACTGAAGCCATTAACAGAGACTCTTAAAACTCAACTTAATCCATATGGCTTTGAAACTTTCTTGCTAAGTGGTGGTTTTCTATTATTATTTTTTTCCTGACATTAATCCATAAATCTATTCATAGCATAGACAGCTGCTTCCTCTGCCAGGATTGCCATAACAAAAAGGAAGTCTTGTGCAAGAAAACTTTTACTCCCAAGTAAGATTAGGCAGCAATTTTGGATGAAAAGAGCATACCAGTTACCTTAGCTGACCCTTTAAACAAAATCTCAAATGTCTAACTCATATTGAAATGTGAAAGCACTTAAATAAAATGGGCAGAGAAAAGCCCAAGTTTTCTCCCTTGCAATCAAAGCAACAAGTCTTTTGTAAGTAGGCAAAGAGGATACCTGTGCAACCTTGGCTTCACAGCACATTTCTCCCATCCTTCTCAGTCATTCTGCTGAGAGTGCAGCTTGCCTAACTCATTGACAAGAGCTCGCTGCTTACCCCCCCACCTCCCCGTGCCTGAGCATTAACCCTTAATTATGCTTTCCAGCTGCTCCACGAGAAGCATGAGAGCCACATCTTTGAAAAGCCAAGAGTTCAGAGCAAAGAGCTAAAAAGCAAACAGAAAACAAACAAACAACCCAACCCAACACCCCACCACCAGCAAACCCCCAGCAAAACAGTTCGGACAACTGCTAGCCCTATTCTTCAGGCAACCAACTCAACCTCCTTGCTGCAGTCATCTTCCTTGCAAGTCCAGTTTTAAAAGCAGGACGTAACCCATAGGTGCTGCTGCATAAGAGCTGAGCTTAACCATATCAATTAAATACAAAGTAAAGCAGGTTTGACGGTAAAACTTGCGTATGGGGCTACTAAGAGGCCACAAAAGAAAGCAGAAAGAAGAATTCAACTTTGTTCAAATACAAATGTTCAAAAGCAGAAGGGTCCCTTTCCCATGTCAGGGCAAGCAGTTTTTAACGTTACCAAAAAGCAATGTTTTGCTGTGCTGAGCAGTAGATTGGATGTATCATACACCTGGAAATGCAGCAAGAACTGCTTACAGGAATCTCTGCAAACCATTTGCTTTAGCAAGTCTTGGGCACCACGTCACAGCTCTATCCAGGCACGTCAGGTTAGCTGTTTAAACGAGAATTAATTTATGGCTTCTTTTTTAGGGGAAAGTAATAATTTCATATTCTAGTATCATCATATCACAAATGTCTTATAAGCAACTTCTGACTCACAGGATATTGAGCCAAAATTATACAGTGAAATAATCTTGACCACTAGTGAAAGTCATGTTCCTTCAAAAGAAGGATTAAGAAATCCTCGCCTTTTCTGGTAAAACAAGAGAAAGGAAGAAAAATTCTAAGTGTGAAAATAGCACCTGGGACAAGTTGTGCACGAATATTATCACAGCGTTACTGTACCTTTGTTCAATGACTTGGAAAAAATACCTCAAAAAAGAGCTTTAAAAAAATACAAAGGACTGGAGCAGAGTTTACTTCCACACGAAGATAGAATTCTCTCATTTGTTTCTGTGACATTTATGGGACTACCAAAGGGTAAACAAAAGCAAAATTAGATCCCACAGGCTTTTGGTAGGAAAAAAAGTGGAGGAAAATGATATTCTGTAGCAGAAATCAGCTGTACAAATGAGACCGTCATCTAACAGCCCTTTCCAATGCCACTATCTTGCTTTCACCTTATGTTATCTGGTCTTAAACAAAAGGATTTTTATCATTGCCAACCTCAGATGTATTTTGTTAATGCTACTATCAGATTTACACCTAGATCATCACCATTACATTATTTTTATTAATCTCATAACAAATATTTGAGTGTCTGAGGATTTCCTCTGTGCTTCACTTAGAATTAGATCCTCCTTTTACATTGGAAGTAAACATTGCAGATCCCAAACACAAACATTACTTTTTTAAATAAAAGAAAAGAAGAATCCTTCACTGGATCTTCTTAATATTCTTGTGTGATTTACATGTTCTCGGCTTCTTTAGAGGAAATTTTTGAGTGATGCAGCAAGTTAGTTGCATAAAAGAACTGTATAATACCACTTGCTGTATAAACATGGTGAACATATGTTCATATAAAACCCATTTATGATTAAAAGACTGTAAAATACAATTATGCCGTTACATTTTTTTTCTCCTCCAAAATGTTTTCAGGACATAACAATTTCAGATTGAACTGAATAGCAAGTAGTTTGTTTTCCTGTGGTCACTTTATCTCATGGAGCCATCCAACTGCACTACAGTGAAGCCATACAACAGACGGAATCACTGAATGAGAAACATAATCTTTCCCTCCTGGGCTTTGAACGTGGCAAGAAACTAGACATGCTTTGCTGTTGTTTTGAATGTCCAGTTCTGCTCTCACACAGAAAGCTGCGGCTGAACTGAGTGCTGACAACAGGCAAGGAGCAGCCTTTCTAAGGTGGGGTCAGGAAGGGGGGAACATCCATCTTATTCTGTGGTCAAGGAAGAACAAGGCAAGAAATCTAGTTCCCCAATCAATTACTGAAATTAACTTTTGCACCTAAGTCATCGCCTCATGGAAAAAAACTCCTACTAATTCATCCTACCTGTTTTGGACTGTTTTATTCATCACTTTTTTTTTTTTTTAAAGAAATAAATTTAAAAAATAACAATTGTGCTATCCAGAAAAGTGATGCAGCATTAACAATTAAAGGAGTTTTATTCACCCTAAAAGGTGAATAAAATCCAACAACAAATCCAAAAACACTGCTGCCTATTTACAAGATGAAAAAATCAAAACTTAATCCCAATGAAATGGTAAAACAGCTTGAGATGGCAGAAACCTGTGGTATCTCAGCCTTGAAACCCAAAAAGCACACTGGCTCTTCAAAACTTCTTGGAGGCAGCAGGTCAGCACTCCCTGTAGGCCCCTTTGCTGGAGGCAAATTCCCCATTTTGCACAGGGCTGCTCATGCCAGACAAGTCCCAGCAGACGGCGGCACTGTAGGGGCTGCGTGGTGCCCGCACCCTGCCACAAGCCCCCCTGCGGACCCTCAGCACTGGGGACATGCCCTGCGCTGCTGCAGAGTCCTGCTGAAACCCAGCGGGGTGTGTGGAGGGGAAAGATGCCTCATGTTCTGGTTTAACTTTGTCCAACTGGAAAGGTCGAGGGGAGAAGGCAAACTTTATTCTGCTGGTATTTACAACCTGTATTTATTCGTGGAGTCTGCCCTGAAATGATATTGCTATGCTGTTTTGGCTAGAGACTACACACGCTGACCCCTCCGTGCACAGCTCAGCACCAGAATAATTCCATACAAAAGGTTTGCATTAAATGTAATGAAGCAAATGACAAAATCAATAAACCTGGAATGGTGTGGCTATCATAAAAATGATGTAAATTCAGAGTTCACAGTGGTTATGAAGCTATTTAGAATTATAATTAAAACCAGTACTATTTTTTTTTTTCAGAATAAAAGCTCCTTTGACAATCCTAGATGAATGCAACAGGAAATTTTCAACAAATGTATTCAAAATTAAGGTATGGCACAAAGACAGCATAAATTATCCAAAGATAAACTGTAGGCGTAGGTTTGCCTAAAAAAGTACAAAATAAAGAAAATTTGATTTTCATACTTTTTTCAGCTGATGTCACATCCCATTTTAATCAGGTTTTTTATCAAAAGGACAGTAAGAATACCACATAGCCCGTTTTTAAATCATGGTATTTTCTGGAACACGTTTCTGTCAAAGAGACTTTTGTTAAGACTATTAAATCAGAAAAGGGCCAAATATGCTATTCATTATTCTCCATACAAAAGCATTGCTGCAGCATGGGTGCTGTATCAAAATTTATCTGTGCTTCATTAGGATAACAAATAATGAGCCCAGAAAGCACTGAGCAGAGCTCAGCAAAATATGTAAGCAGGTAAGTAATCCCTGGAAATATCAGCGGTCACAGTAACTTTTCATAGTTGATCTCAAACACCAGATAAGGGACCTCACTCAAACCCAGTGGTGAGGTCTTCCCTCGCCAAGCTGGGGACATGGAGCTTGTGGCCTCATTTAAAAATTCACGCAGATGTGACATTTAAGCAAAATAATTGCATACAATTTCAATCTCTAGATTCCTGAAATATTTTTTTTAAACTGTTCTCCCCTTAATCAAAAAGAAAACTCACTACAAATTTTAAAAGTCACTGTCAAGCCTGGGCTTCTCAGACACAAGTGCTAAACCTTTCCAGCCTCCTTTGCGATCTGCTCCCATCACTGGGCAGAGGCGCTGGTTTCCTGGCGGGTCTCTGAATCCCTCTGAAGCCCCCACCAATGGCCACCTGAGCTGCATTACTAATCTGCAGAAGAAGCCCTCTTAGGCAGGAGAAGGAAATAAATTATGCGAAATAAAAAGCATAGGAAAGATCAGAACAGAATACGAAGGAGATGGAAGGGGCAGCTTAGGTTTTTATCATATGAACAAGGAAAGTGCAGCCTTCAAATGACATTTAAAATGCATTTCCTGAAAATAAGAATATAAAATAAAATTGGTATTTATGCTTGTCTCAAGTCTGCAATAAATATTTTTAAATCTATGGTTTCTCTGAAAATTGATACTGAAAATTACAGTGGACATACTGAATGCAAAAGTTGAGTGAATCAAAATTATGTATAGCCTTATCGTGGATGTATTCAGCTCTGATTCTCATCAAAATATTAAAGATTTGAAAAATATTAAATGTCACCATACTAAATGCTACCAACACACATATCCTAGACTACTACATACTGTTGGATTATGTACTTCTATTTTATTGGTAGAGCATACTTAAGAGCTATTTCAGCTTTTATTTATCTGACATTTTACTCAGGGGAAAGCAACCTTTACAGTGAGGAAATGTGTTTCTCAGGAGTGATGGTTTGGCTTTTAATGAGTTGTTGGTGACAGGTCCCTCGTGGCTGGCCGAGCCCACAACCACGGGCATCCACAAAACAAATACGCCCTGAAATGCAATGGGACAGGAGAATAGAGCAGACAGCCACTCTACTTAATGCAGGTGTTTTAATTTAAAACACATCAGTGGTGTGTTTTCAAATCTGTGAAATCAATCTCAAGTGAGGTACAAATGGTAGTTTAGCACATTCAACAGATTTAAGATCATTCTGTGCTGGCTAGTCCATCTGGTGTTTTATTTATTAGCTAGGGACATGGGAAAGGGGATTACATAAACTAAGATGTGTTTTAAAGAATGTGAGTATGGTCTAATCGTACTAGCAAATACAGCAAACATTTAAATACTTCATGAAATAGTTCTGGAGTTTTCCAGTATTTATCACGTGTTGCAGAATTTGCAGCTTATTAGTCCGTGTACAGTTTAGCTATTTTGCCCTTATGCACTTGGGACCATCCCAGGTTGTTTGGGAACACAGAAAGCCAGCAGTGTTCTCTTTGGCAACCCCTCTCATAAAACACAGGACGATCCTGCAGGTTGGGACCAATCCCTGCAGCTCGCCAGGTGAAGAGCTGACACAACAGTGCTGCAGAGCATTCATAAAAATGTTCTATCAAGTTTGAAAGTAGCTCACCAGCTAGCAAGATTACTGCTGAACTGGCACCTTTTAGCACCAGCAGACAGTGCAAAAATCCCACAAAACTGTATTCCCAAGAGGAAATTTGAATAACGATGGCTCCTTACAATGCAAAAAGAGATGCATGCAGAAGTGTCAGGATTGTAATGACACTTGGAAAACGTAACATTGCTTGACCATCATGATAATCTGGTAGAGAGCATGGCTGTTCAGGAGGCACTATTCCGAGGCAGCTATGATGCTCAGGCTGTAAAACGGACAGGGCAAGCAGTAATACACCTTCAGCTGGGGACCAATGCAAAAAATGCAATTCCTCCCTACATCTCCCTGCCTGCCAGAAGTCGGGCTGCACAGCCTTCAGATTTTCTTGCATTTTGCCTCCAACTTTTACCAAAAGATAGGAGAAGAGAGGTTATTTAGAAAGGTAGATTTTAAAGGTTAATGATTCAGAACTGAATAAACTAGAAAAGAGGAAAGAAAGCATCATCTGTGCCAAACTGTCCTCAGGCTGTATAGCTAGCAGCAGTTCCCCAAGCAAAATTATGATATGCAGCCATAGTCAGTCTCTGCAACAGCGGGGCATGACTCTTCAGAGGCCAATAAGGCAACGAACTTCTGTGTGCTTGGCGTGCTGGCACTCTGCATGAAACCAAGTGAACATATAAGGAAATAAACACCGCTATTGCAAATTGTCCACTTATAACTCAGACTTTGTGCTTGGTTTTGTGTATCTCACCTTAGATGCATTCTGCATTGTGTCGGGAACATGCATGTGCATTTCAATCAATCATATCTTTTTAATGAGGTAATTGTGGAATACACGCAGTTTGCGTTTATATGAGGTAGAACAGATGGCAAAAGCTCAAACTAATAAATTTATAAAATTAACTTACACCACAGGTGATGTTTCTCCATAGAAAGCGGAAAGTTGGTAACACGTTAAAGTTATAATAATACTGCATTACAATAGAATTTCCAGGAAAGCAAACGTGAAGGCCACAGAGATATCTCTTGAATTCTTTACAGTTACTATCACAGTGAATACTAATTACAGGAGATAGAAAGGAGTACACCGTGAAGGAGCACAGTGTGAATTTACAAACAGGGAGGGGGAAAATTATTAACAAACTTTTAATTATTAACATATTTTTTCTTCATCTTTTCACCTGCTAAAGACTGCAAGATGTTTGTCTCTAGCAAGTATTTCCAAATATCTGACTTGGCTTCATTACCTCTGAACTCTTTTGCCAGCTCTGAAAACACTTTAAAACACCAGCTGAGATCAAAGCAATGTGAAATCTGTTCCATAATACAAATTTATGCTTTTAAAATTTGAATTTATTGATATTAAAAATATACTGTGCCTTTTATGCACATCATCATGTACTGACACCTATTGTTCAGGCTACTGAAAGACACATAAGCAAATGCACAAGCCACCATGCAGTAACTGATTTTCCTCCAGCCATTCATTGCTTTTATTTAAGGTCAAGCATGGACTTCAGTAGATTTATTCCAGATTTTACACCAAACGAGTGGAAAATCTCACCAACTTTTTGTCTTCCTACTTTTTTTTTTTTTTTTTTTTTTTTGTTATTGCAAAAGCAACAGTAAAACTGAAGACTGTACGCAAATGTCAAGAAATCTAAGCCAGGAATTTCAAAGGGCTCAGGATAATAGTTTCCTTTGAGAACCCAGCCTAAGTAGTTTCTATTACAAGTTTCTAGTACAACCTTTCACTGAGATATACTAAATATTTGCATACAGTAAATAATTCACAGCCATTTTGTTTCTGCTAGTGAAATGGCTGCACACATATCAATCATCATTTCCTTGGGCTTATTCATCATTTTAATTAATTTGACAGGTGTATTTTATTATTCCTATTCTATAGCTGAATGTTGAATATTAAATATATGCTCTCCAGTGATGAGTTGCAATGGATAAAAAAATGACATAGGAACATTTTTGTTTTGTGTAGGTGAATGCAAAATACCTTTCAATATAAAGGGCAAAATCAGCTTTTTCCAAAACCTGAATGTGCAATCTAGATGTTTAATTTCTGTAAAACTCATGTGGATCAATGCTAATAGTAGGTGCATGCAGAAAAAGTGAGGGTATCTTACAAGAAAAGCCATTTAGCAAATAAGAAACTGAAACCAATAGTCACAAATATACTTTGTACTACTTATATAACTCTAATTTTTTTATGTTGGACAGACAATGTAACTACTCAGAAGATAAACATGTACCGACTTACAGAAGCGGTAAATGTTACATATATACTGACATATACCTGCATATTTTAAACACACTAAATGTTGAATTTCTTCCTCCAAGGGAACCTTTAGGGCTATAGAGCAGAACATTACCCACAATTTCCCAAGTGGCCCCAGGATATGTGGAAAGTGGCATATGGGTGCAGTAATATGAGCTATTATCCTATGTATGGCTGCAAAATATTTGGACACATGCAATGGGCCCGTATTATCAGGGCAGATAAACCTGTCAGCTTGTGTTTTTCTGCATCCTAATGCTACAGAATTCTATCTTTCAGTAAAAGCCTATAATAGGAAAAAGACAGAAGACATATATACGCAGCACTGAGTTCTAGAGTCTCAAGAACAAGAAATGACACAAACAAACCCCAACCCATATGTATCAGTAACTGTGTAACTGAAGGTGGCTCTAGTTCTGTGTGGCATTTACCAGCAGCCTGACTCCCCCTTCACCCAGCTGCACCGTTGCTCTCCAAGCAACCACACCGCACACCTATGTGTGTTTTCCTTTCACTCAATCACTCCGTTTCCGTGGCAGGGAGACACTGATGTGAAGGAGAGGACCTTGCGCAACACAGGGTGAGCCCTGTACCCGTACAGATACGGGCCAGCTCTTACCACCCGGCCCCGCCATCAGCATTTGCTCCTTGGTGTGGTTCTTGGAGGCTGCACAGACAGAGGTGCTGACAGCATGTCAGGGCACTCTGCCTGTCCAAGATGTTTGCCTGCACTCGCACTGTTTATGGAAGTAGCTTTTCCTCCAGTCTGAAAGGTGCAAGATCAGAATGAGGGGCAAAGGAGCAAAGGCTTAGGGAAACACAGCCAGAGTGTTGCCATTTTAATTCAGACAGTTCTCTGCTTGCTGGTAAACCTTCCTTACTTAAATACGTAAATTTTCCTTACTGCAATGCTGCAGAAGAAAGGACCAAAATTCTGCCAGGAGACAGCAAAAGGACACAGGGCAGCAAGGTGCCCAGATCTTTTAAATCTGTCATGCGCATTTCTTATGGAGGAGTGATCCCCGACATCATCATGGCTGCAAGAACCATGTTTCTGCAATGCTTTGTGATCCCCATGCAGCTCGACTGCTTACGGTCAGCTTCACAGCGCTGAAGAGAGCACAGTGAGAGGAAAACCTGGGAGCTCACTGCCAGTATGCACAGTAAGCATCTTCACAGAATGGCTTCTGCTAGTACAGGATCTTTGTTTGACTCACCCTCTGCATATCCCTATTCTAGAAATTGGCCTGCCCTCAGCAAAGTGGACTGGGCAGGCCAAATTCAACACAAATTTCAGGAATGCCTCAGCAGAGAAACACTCAGCTGGATGCCAAGACGTGAAACAAGCAGGGGAAATGTGCAGAAATCCAAGCAGCGACTCTATATATTTTTATGATGGAAGACCACTGCTGACAGTGCTGAGTTCGCCCAAAGCTCAACAAGACCCAAATCTATATTCTTTAATTCTTGAAATAAGTGTTTTTACTTGGGGCTAGATTCCTGCAAGAAACATTTCCTGTTCTGTAAGAGAAATTGAGTACAGGTGTGCACTGCAAGCTGG
Organism: Cygnus olor; assembly: GCF_009769625.2. Classification (NCBI taxonomy): domain Eukaryota; kingdom Metazoa; phylum Chordata; class Aves; order Anseriformes; family Anatidae; genus Cygnus; species Cygnus olor. The sequence continues at coordinate 15,448,584 of NC_049182.1, read as the reverse complement.
CTCTCTCTTGCCCTTGCTTGTTCAACCCTTTATCCGACCAGTGAGCAGCATTTCGGCATCTATTCTGCAATACTTGCAAAGTGTCAATTCATGCCAGATTCCTATATAAATGCACTATTCATAATGGACATTTCCTGAGACTTTCTAAAAGCCATATAATTGTTTCTACATTTTAATTAGAAATAAACTCACTAGATTTTTCTTTCTCTGAGCAGAAGAGCATTTCTCTGCATTTCACAGTCAAACAGCAGAAAACACTCCATATGAAAATAATTCACACAACTAAACGTCTCCCCCTTGGGAGTTTTAAATCCCCATTTCACCAGCCTCAGCTTTGTCTCTGTCTTGTGCAAAACATTGGCCTCCATGACATTTAAAAGCTCTTCTTTAGCATAGCCCTAATGTGAGACCATTTTCCTGAGCTCCCTGCTCTGCTAAGAGAGTAACAGATAAAAAGCTTTCACCATTCAAAAAGAAAGGCGTGGTGAAAAATACCCCAAAACACTGCTTTCTCTAACTCTTACTTTTTTCCTTTCCTATCATCTTAATGTTTCATTTTTCTAAATGGCCAAAAGTGTATTGGCCAGTTCTGCAGTCCTGGTGCTAGACAGTGATCCCCAACATCTTGCTGTCTTTCCCCAGCAATGCAGCAGCACGTAGCCAGTCAGTTTACACCACTATACTCCTTTTGTGGTGCTTGCTGCTATGGCCATGCCGAGGTAGGGTTGTTCTCACTGAGTTTGCCCACAGCACCTGCTCTAATTCTTACTAAGCCCTTGCACTGCGTATTTCCGAGCCTGTATCCAAAGGGAATTTGTGCCCTGCCTTAGTCTCCTGCATCAACTGTTCTACAGTTTTTCATGAAGGGAACCTTTCCAAGCTGATGTTAAAAACAGTGTTAATTGGGAGTCCTTAATGTGATCTATCAACTGCGTGTTCCTATCATAAAACCTACAGAGGTATTATTTTTTTCCATGAAACTTAGAGTTGGTTTTTTTTTTTAACTGGAAGAATTTGAGGCCATTGTAAATGTTATGCCATGAAAACAGAGATAATTCAATGCCAGCCTTTTCCTACATGAGTTCTAAAGATAAATTAGAAAAGGTTGAGGAGTATGGGGGAATATATAACTGTTTCTTGTGTCTAAGTCTCAAAGATCCCTCAAAAACGTGCTTTATAGGCTGAAAGAACTCTAAACCAGTACAATAAATCTGCAAATTGATAACCACAGAAACAGCCAAGCCTGCTGCTATCACATTAGTGCATGTAAGACAGAGAGCCACCAGGAGATTAGCAGTGCAGGTGTTCGAACAGCTGAATGGCACTGAAAAGCAGAGACTCATTCTCTTCCTCTAGGTGCTCAAACACTCGTGCTCATTGGCATGGTCATTTCTGTGACTCTGAAGGGAGCGTGTTGGCTGCCGAAGCCAGGCTGAGAATGGGAACTGGCATGTTTAAGCTTTCTGCTTAAGGCTTTAAATACTAACTTTGTTCAACTTGCATCACACCCTCAGTTATCGCTGTAGAAATTTTAATGTGTTTCCAACAGCAAGACTTTGTCCCATTTTTTCTCAGCAACTCGTAGGCCACTGGTCTTTGACTGGAAGTAACAGTCATCATAATGAACCACCCTGGACATAAAATTCATGCGTTCATTAGCAAGGAGTGACCACAGATCTTAGTGGAAAGTCTGCTTCTCCTGCTATGTGCCTAAACAATAATCAGGACTCGTGCCTGAAATAAGCAGATCTGTTAATTAGAGCACTGGGCTCTGTGCTCCTACGGAGCTTGAGGTTGAACTAGATGACCTCCAGAGGTGACTTTTAGCCAGAATTATTTTGTCTCTGGGATAACATCGGTATTCCTGAAAGGTGGAAAGAGTGACTGCAAGGAAGCCCTTCTGATACCATGCCTTTTACAGCAAAATAATAGGTACTGCCTAACTTGACAGTCACAATTTTTATTAAAGCTTTAGATCCTGACATTTATAGAGTCTGTGTAAGTACTCCAGCCAGCCATCCCTTGATATCAGCTCACGCAAAGGTGAGACCCCGATTCCTTCTGTGTTGAGGCTGGCTGCATAAATCAAAGAACACCTGTGATTTTTCTGACAGCTCACCAGAGAGGCGTAAATCAACTCTGAATGCAAACTTTGCTATTTTAAATGAAGTTAGAAAACTAACAGTGAATTATGGCTGGGAAAGTTAGATTTTCTGAAACAAAACACCATCTATTGTTCCTCTAGATTACACAGAGTAAGTAAAGTTCACTCTAACATGACAAAAGCATTGTGCTTTTGTCTAAAATCCACAAACTTCTCCCCTCTATAAGCTATATTCTCCAGAGTTTTCACTCTTTTTTCCTGTCTTAAGAACTAGACCTGTTCACACAGGTCCTCTAACAGTCTTCCACTTAAGAGGAACATAAAAGCCCAGGTTTAGATGAATGTAATGTACTTCCTTAAGAGGTGCTTTCTCAGTATGGCATTCAGGAAAAAAAGCCTCCATGCCTGAAAAGCTAAACTCACTGTTGAATAGAAGGAAGTAACAAACCGTTGAAGAATCACAAGCTTAGCGTGCCAAATGCCTGCAGAAACAGCTGTTAATGCTACATGACATGTAGAAGTCTTCACATTCTCCTTATGCCAAAGTGTCCAAGGGAACCTTGCAGAGGGCTCAGAGAATGCAGGGAGCATCTCACAGCATTGCTCCTGTGCCTATTTTTCCCAGCCTGGGGGAGGTATGGTGCATCTTTTGTCTTGTAGCACCGTTTCCCTTGCACTACTCAGTGATGTGACAACTCTTGCAATAAAGCATTGGTGCATTATTACAGAGAAAGTGCAAGAATTGTGCTTGGTGCTGGGATGCAGATGTGGTGATGCTCTGACTCATGCTGACCACCCTTAACAGTTTCCGTCCTGCCTGTAGAAAACGTTTAGTGAAAGGAAAGGAAAGGAAAGGAAAGGAAAGGAAAGGAAAGGAAAGGAAAGGAAAAGGAAAGGAAAGGAAAGGAAAGGAAAGGAAGGAAAGGAATGGAAAGGTACTGAAACAGGATAGGAAAGGAAAGGTAATGATAGGAAAGGAAAGTAAAGGGAAGGAAGGAAAGGAAAGGAAAGGAAAGGAAAGGAAAGGAAGGAAAGGAAAGGAAAGGAAAGGAAAGGAAAGGAAAGGAAAGGAAAGGAAAGGAAGGAAAGGAAAGGAAAGGAAAGGAAAGGAAAGGAAAGGAAAGGAAAGGAAAGGAGCGGAAAGGAAAGGAAAGGAAAGGAAAGGAAGGAAAGGAAGGAAAGGAAAGGAAGGAAAGGAAAGAAGTGGAAAGGAAAGGAAAGGAGAGTATGTTGCAAGGCTGTTCATAGACGTCTTTCTTTTTACATCCCCTTCAGCTGATTTTTATGCTAAGTAAAGTAAAAAAATCCACACTATTTACACTACCCTTACTGTATTTTATGTTTGAGATTCCACCTGAGCTATTGGTGAGGTAACTCTGCTAATACCAATGGCTCTGAGCATGGCTGACAGCTTGCTCAGGAAATTCCGTTTTTTTTCTGCCAGCTTGCTGGCTGTTATCTCCTTTTGCAATCCACATTGTATTCACTGGTGAAATGCAATGGTGTGTTTGTGCATGGATGTGCACAAATGCATTTCTGTTACATAAAATAAACAGCCCTGGAAATACAGAACCAAGTGTCTTTTTATACACATTTTTATAACTAGATTTTATAAAATGGCAAAGGCCAATCTAAGACAGACAAGCCTCATTAACACAAACAGCAAAACCCATTTTTCTTCCTTTAGTTGCTTTTAAAAAACATTAATTTTCAAAAGACTGTCAAATTTTAGCTAAGCGAAATATCTCAATTTCATCCCGCAAAAGGCTATGCTTCAAGGTTTGGATCATGATTTCACTGGATTTTGAAGCAACACTGCAGGGAGAGGTAAAGCCTTTAAGTGTACTTTTTATTTGTTCAAAACTTCTCCAGGTGTGTTGCACAGTGTACATGTGGACCAAAGTAGTGCATGGGGCCCTTGATGACAGCCTGCTGTTCACAGCAGGGTCCACTGCTCCCTTTTGTGTTGCAGAGTTGACCACATTGTACTTGAATAGTAACTGCCAGAGGTAACCTAGGGATGATTTTCTTCACCACAAAGGGATAATTTTCTTTACCACATATATTAATGAAGTGGTTACTTACAAGTTCTTCACATCTATGATTCCTCGAAAGGCCTTTCTAGGAATTCCTTTTATCTGGTTTTCACTGAGGTCTCTGGATAAGGGAAGAGAAAAAAAATGTATTATGTTAACAAAAAGAACACATTTCTCAAATGTACATGATGTAATGGAACAAAACATTCTTAGAAAAGTAGATGTTTCTGAATTTGTTACACCACACATATGTTAAATTTTCGTTGTCTCCTTAGAGGTCTGTGGCATGAGCTGAAATGACTGTCCAAACAAAACTACCAGAGTCTGAGATACAAATGCCAGAGCTTTCAGAAAACATCACTGAAATGTGGGCATGACACAGGCATAATGCCGTGACACACTGTCACAGTACCTGCAGATAAATGTTATGCCTCAAAACTGCAACCCCATAGTGTAAATGTAAATGTTTCTCACCACACTACTGTTTATGAGCTGTAAAAACACTGGGTTACACATTCTCAGATTATATCCTCTTATTTGAAATTAATATTCAAGAAAACCATGACAATTATTACCCAGATTGTTTTGTAAATTTATGGGAAAAAAAAAAGATCTAGGTACAATGCATTAAAAACGAACAAACACTGCATTGTGTGAGTGGGAAGAGCAGAATTTTAAACCTTGTTTAAAAAACAGCAATTCAGAATGTCTTTGTGGTACTTTAAATGCTACAAAACGTTTCAGGTTCAACCATTACATCCACACGGTGAGTGCAGGTGGAGCAAGAAGCCCTGCAGGTTGTGGCGTTCTGTTACTTAAGCTGCATTCAGTTGCTTTTCCCTTTCTTTGATGCACTATAAATATTTCATCCGCAATTTTCCCGTCGTGCAACCCCTACCAGAGACAACAGGGGGAGGGGAGCAGGCACTGGGAGTGGGAAGGAACCAGGCACAAAAACAGAGAGCTGGGATGTCGTCACGCTAAGGAAAAGGAGTGCTCCCAGTGATCTCTCTGCTGGAGCACCATCGGCATGGAAGACAAGGAGAGAGTTCACTTTGGTTCTCGGTACGAAGTGGGGGGAAGCACTAAGGGTAGAAAGATGAAAGGAAGGCAGAAGGTGAGGAGTGAAAAATGGAAGAAATAAGCAAAAGGAGGAAACGGAGGGCACAGGGATGGCTGGAGGAAAGGAGAGAGAAAGGTGATACCCCAGTACAGGGTGTTACAGAGCACATTAATTGGTGTGATTGTGTCACTTTGTCATACAAACCCAAGACTTTGCCCCTGTTTCAGAAAGAAAGCCTGGCTTTCTAATGGTTATTAAGACTGAAAGGCAGTCATCTGTACTGGCCACCAGATACTCTTTGCTGTAAGTACATTTTGTGTTGCAGCAAGCCTCCTTTCTAGCCTCCACCAAATTGGCTTGATCAAATGAAAGGCCAGAAATCAGAGCCTGTCACAAAAGCCCACATTGACACTGCAGGTCAAGACCTGTCACGCAGGGCTTTCTTCTGTTTTCCATCAGGCAGATAGAAAAAAAGGAGACTATGTCCTTGTCATGAGACTAATTCAATTTATACCAGTCATGCAGTCTACACCAAATTCTCAAAGTAGCCACAATTGTTCATTCAGACTATCACAAACAAAAATGTGCTGCTGGATACAAGTCTCTTTTTCAAGCCAGATTAAAATTCTTTGTGACCTTCACAATTTGTTTAACACTGATCCACACCCTGACCCTTCCTTCACCTCCCCTTTCTTTTGCCAGCAACAAAATATTAGTTCTTTAAAGACAGACCTTCAACCCAGACAAATGATCAGGCAACCCAAAGGCAGAGGAGTAGAAAGAAAAGTGCCTTTCAGACCTGTAAGAAGGAAATCTTATGCTGAAGATGGATTTCGGGACAAGGAGTCACTTAGGTGTGACAGTGAGGCACAGCAGAACTTGAGCCAATGGTGAAAGTGTGACAAAATTGCTCAGGGGGGCAAAAAATTAGCAAGAACTGATGGCAAAAAAGCCACGCGACCTCAAGGAGAAAGGGATTGAAAAAGTAGAAGCGCAAGATGAAATAAAATAAATCAAACCCACCAACACCTCAAGTTACATTTGTCCAGTATTTATTGTGCATTATTTCAAATCAGGTTTAAAAATAAATTTAAAAAATAAAAGTAAAGTATTTTTTCTAATATTATTATGGTCTGAAAGGGCCAATTTATATCACTGCTTTCTGCTTTCTCCTTATGCTCTGATCTCCCCTGCAGTAAGGCAAAAACAGGAGATTGTAGGAAATTGATTTATTTTCTCTGACAATCTTCTCATAAATTGCATTAATTTTATTTTCCATTTAGGCACTCTCTATCTAACAATACTGCCTCTCTAAATCTCCAGTATCGTGTACCGATTTCATAAATATCTCTAGCGGTCTGAACAACTGACAACCTGCATGGTATTAGTGCTGCAGCATGGAATAAAATTCACAGCTGCATGCTTCATTTTCCATAACTGCCTTCTCACCATTACGATCACGCCTTTTTGGGATAGTTAAGGAAATTGTTCCTCGCTTCCTAGCCATGTGCCGAACTCTTGTTGAGCATTTTTCATAAGCAAGCAAACTCCACCAGGCTCAGCCCATGCACTTCACAAAATTTGCTGGGAGTAGAGGGCTGTAATGAGCAACTTGTCCACACAGGTTATCAGAGAGCTCCAGGTTTTCATTCCCTGCTTCTCATAACAGACATAATGGGAAGCTGTCCCTGACAGTATGTAAAATAAACATTGGTTATTAATAGTAACTGCAGAAAAACAGATAAACTAACATGAGGCCACAAAACCCAAAGCAAAACAAAACAAAACACTAAACAAACAGACAATAAAGAATTGTGATATTCTAGAAAAAATAAACAATGAATCTGTAAGAAAAATAAATGATAGCTGATGTATTTCGTATTTCTTAGACAAAGGTTTTAAGCCACTTGTATTCATAACAGAAGATGAATTCCATGCCCTGATGCATGAGGATCCTTGAGGAGGAAATGTGTTGAAAAAATCCAGCTTTAGAGAAACATTCAATTCCCCAAATCCTTGTTTTAATAGACAATAATAGAGAGAGCACTGAACAAAAGCAGTCGACCAAAGCACAAGCTGTGTTAGCATGTCTTTGTTCGTAAAGGCCCTGCTTATACAGGAAGCAGCAAGCCCAACACCTTGTGATGCATTTGTAGGTAACCAAGGGGAAAAAAGATAGAGCTATTTAGTGATGTATGGTTACTGTCCTCAGCTAAAGACTTGTCTGAGTGTGCACAGTTCTCCAAAAGTGTCGATGATCAGGTGGTTAGGGAAAGAAAACTTGCCCTTGACTCATAAAAATCTCTCCTTGGGCATTGGTACTTCCCTTCAGCCACAACAGAAACACCTGCATTTGCTTCCTGGTAAGTATAGACAACGTTGAGCCAAACAAATGTGTTCAAATTTAATTATTCTTCTGGGGATTTTAATAACCAGAGGCAAGTTTCATCCAGTTCAACCTGCCACACAACTGTCAAGAGGTGTGGATGGCCGAGAGGTTCTGGAAGCAGCCACTCCTCACTAAGGCCCCGGCTCTTTTGGGAAGCAGCCCCTGCTCCCTCCTACAGCTGTCCTGTCCGATGGAAACTCTGGCCAAGGCCGCGGTAACAGATCACGGAGGAAGCCACTGGGTGAGAACCCAGCAGGGGATAACGCTGGTCTGGTGCAGCCAACAGCTTGCACAGCCAGCAGGGTGCCGGGATGGCTCCCAACGAACAGCGCTCGCAGCACACAGGTGGGCAAATGGGGCCATGGAGACTTTCATGATCTGACTGCAAGAGTCCATAGCCCAGAGGTGGGGAGCTAACAGCTGCAGCAGCTGTTGCTCTCCTGCCCTCGCTGCACGGCACACCACATGTTAGTCTAACCCAGACTCAGGCAGGAGTTGGCGCAAGTCAACGGATTTTTTAGTTTTTATTTTAATTCAACTAAAATGCTTTGGACAGAGATTAACTCCCTCTGCAAGTATAATGTTGTTTTGCTGATCTTCAGATGTGACTTGCAAGAGCCTTATCGATAAAAGGATTGGAAAGGAAAAACACCCAAACTGCTGACGTTTTCTAAGTGCTTCTGTAGTCTTTGCTACAGATGTTTTTTAGCTTCCTGCTTTACTGCTAGCTGTTGCATCCTAAGTGAAACGTCAACTGTTTAACGCAACCATACAATACATTACACCCCCCTCCCCTTTGCTTTTTAATTTGCCAGTGACAGAACTTAAATCAGTTAATTGGAACACGGAGTCTTCACTGGGACTACTGATCTAAAACATTAAAATAGCTACTTCAACACAACTTCCAAAGCTACAATGGTACTGAAAATTAGATGTAGCATATGGAAATCAAAATCGATAGCATTTTGCTTAGGTTGTCTACCTTTTCAAGGACGAAAAATATATATATATCCGTCCGTGTATTTACCAGTTATTTTCCACATCTTTTTTGGTGTACAGATTCTGAAGTTCAAAACACTTTTTTAAATGAAGGACAGCCTGAAAAGCAGCTTGTCTGGGAAATACTTCTTGTGCTTGAACACCACTCTTATTATTTCTCCTGCTCAAACAGGTTGAAGGAGAAATCATTGTTCACCGTTACCCATTCAAGAACGGAACTTCCCTTGAATGTCATAGGAGTTGAATGAGAAGACGTAAAAAAACCTGTGACCAAATGGCTCACAGCCTAGTGTGTATCTTTCCCAGCATATCATTGTATGTTGATTGCAGAATAAAACAGGAAACTCACAGAATTAACCATTACATGTGGAACCAAAGTTCACTAAAAAGAAGGGAAAATCTGGTCTAACTAACACGATTCCTTCAAATACCTTCTAGCTTATCCACAATTCTACTGTGCCTCTGGAATAACCACAGAGAACTCTCACACAACTCTCTTACAGTGGCTGATAGAAAAACATATGACAAGCAGTGATTGATTCAACTGTATACAGCCGGAGACTGCAAATTAACCGGTTGCTTCCCTCAATCACTTCCTGACATGGTACTACTGGGAAGTTTATGTTGTTTAGTTTTATTTTGCTAAGCAAACAATGGAAAGGTCTGGGTGCTGGTTTTAAGAAAGTGCGATGGCTACCACCAGTGCTAAGAAATAAATACTTTGCACACTAGGTTCACTCCAGTTACAGCACACGCGGCTGAGAAGAATGAGAATTAGTTAATTCATACTGGTACCTTGCTCACATCCTGCCACCAAACAGCATTTCTGGGCTAAAAGCATTTCAGTCATATGCATTTACCAAAATAAAATAAAATAGATGCTCTTGAGATTTTTTGCAGTATTAAAGGTTAGGGACTATTCTTCAACCTACCTTCAACCAGGCTAAAGGCAGGCAGAATTACTCTGCAAAAGGACACGTTCTTAATACAAACTGGTGACTGCAATTTGTCTCGTTAGAAATAATTTTAATTCATACAGCATGTTATACGCCAAGTCTATCCTACGTTTTTCTGATTTAAATAACCCAATTACAGAGTTAAAGAGCCACAGACAGGGAAAAATTAGAGATCATAATCTAAAGAGAATAGGTATCTCTTCAATAACACATAATAAGAGATAAGCAAGTCAGCTTTTTCATATAGCAAGAGACAGATGGACAGATGGAAGATAACTTCCAGAGGGTGAAAAGAGAGGGCAAAGGGACCAATGCATACTAAGGCAAGAGTCTGCAAGACAAAACGGGGTAACACATGAAATCAAAGGGGAAATCCATAGGGGAAACAACGTTGCTGTAACAACGCCAGCACAGAACATGAATATGGGCAGAGACTTATTCTTTTGGCTAAAGGTGCACCATTCCCAGGGAAGCTTTGTCTTCTCCCAAAGTTTCTATTACAATCCACAACAACCTGCAATGTCTCAAGCCCTGCTCAGCCTCTAGCTCAGCATGACCAGCACCATAAAACCAGCAGTAGAATGGCTGTAGTACAGATGCCCTTCTAATTGCTAGTTTCTTCTTGCCCATTGATAAAATGTCCCTTCAAAGATGCGAGCAATCTTACAGCTAATCTGGTCACATCCTCCTACCCAGCTCCAGTCACTCATTCTCAGGAAACAGTGGAAAAGGATGCAGATTTGTCTTCTTTGTAATAAGCATGCACTTGCAAGGCTGCTGTGCTTTAAAAGTGTGTGTTAAGAAGACAGAGTCACAAAAGCGATCACCAGGTACACAAGAAATGGGTGCGAACTCCTTGTGTGGCAAATGTGCTTAGAGGTATAAGTACCAGTATGCATGAGCTCAAGGGTGCAGACTTGGAAATCAGATCAGCACAGACTCTGCACATCTGTTCAACCACAACTTTTAATAAGCCTCTGTCTGTATCGTGTTAAATCGGTATTTCACTTACAGTGAAAAAAAGATTTTTTTCTGCTCTGCCAAAGTTGTGTGGCAGCTTTTTAATGGTTAAGATACTATCTAATACTTTCAACAGCTAACTGTTATTCCTGTCTTGGAGCTATTGTCCTAGTATTTGCAAAGCTGTTCAATATTAGGGTTTTTCCTGTTCTATAGCTGGATTAACAAATAACTGACTCCATTGCTAAGGACAATTGAATTACTTTGAGCCTTGTAAATATGCAAGACATATTCAAGATATTTATCATCTTCCAGGTGGGAAAAGCATAGACAAAATGCCTCCCTCCAACAGCAACAGGAACAAGCTGCGGCAAGCCTGACACAACAGCACCTCCATACTCAGGAGGGGCCTCATGCACTCTGTGAAGCCACAACTTCTCTCATTCAGGATGTTCACTGTAAAAGATGGTATTTACCTATCATAAAGTAGCAGTTATAGCTCTCTGTCTAAAAGGAAAAATGGATAAGCTTTGTTGCCGATGGGCTACAAGGCAAGAGCTTAAGAACAGCAGTATCGTACAGCAGTATTGTACAGCATTACTCGCTGGAAACGTGGCATCGCTGCTGATTTTCTAAAGGGAAAAAAATATCTTCCTGCTACTACTGCAGTAAAAGTGTAGATGTTGACAGCATCCGAGTTCTGCAAAACAAGAGCGGGTCCTACAGATGTTTTGCAGCCTGAGCAAGACAAGGTGATTGTGCTTTTGCTACACAATACAGCTAAATATCAATTCATGCTCTGGGAAACTGTTGAGGAACTCTTTCTGGCTTAGTTTTGTTTGTTTTAAGAGAAGGACTTTAGCTCAAAGACTCCAATTAAACCAGTACTCAGCGCTTTCACACAGTCATGCACTATTGCTAAGCTTGCAGAAGACAAACACCAAGATTTCTTTGTTGATCAGGTTTTACTGAGAGGTGATAGATGGTAACTCTACCCTTCGGTAATGCAATGTGCACTCAGAGCTTCACGAAGTCTCATTAACCCAAGTCACATAGACGTGCACAGACATTTAGAGCAGGACACTGAATATGGGCTGAGCCTGAAGACAGGGAAAGGGTGTTAGATAAGCAATCAAGGAAGAAAAAGACCTCAGTGGTAGATAATTATTTTAGCAAAACCTTTCTCCTTCTCCAAGACCAAATTAAAAGCCATCTGTTAATAAAAACTCTCCAACAGATCCAACCTGCATGGACTTGGACAGGTTCATGACTACTGTCCTAATGATATTACAGGAGTCTCTCAGTAAAGTGTGTTTTTTTTTTTCTAAATGCTTATGAGAACAGAGAACACACATTTGTGTACTCTTTGCAAGAGGTTTAAAAAAAGCCCAGTCACTTCAGATGAACAAAAGCCCTCAGTTTCACTAAATTAGACACAGTGCTACATTTGGCAGTCAACGCACCCAAAACAAACCCAGAAAATTAAATCTACCAGATTATTCCTTATAAAGTTAGCAAATACTTTTATAATTTTAAATGAACAATAATCTATGTCTCAGTTATCTCTTAAGGGCAAATATTTTCTCCTTCCTCCTGCCATTTCCAAAATACTGATTAAATACTGATCAGACAGTATTTAGGAGACCTTTATTTTAAAACCACACATCTTGAGACAAATCAAATTTTTGTTTTAGAAAGCAGCATCTATTTTATCCTTTGGAACGTAAGCAGAAAAATCAAACCGTACCTCAGTGTCTTTACATTCAACTTTCAATATGCTCAGGAGCAGGAACTGGCAAATGATAGCCAGCGGACTCAGAGGAAACACTTGAGGAAGAGAAGCACTCCTCTAGAAATACGATAAAGCTTCTGACAAATAAATGACAATAACACTTCTTTTTTAGTGGCATTTAATGTAGGTCTTTAGTGCTTTACCAAGCATTATCAAGAAAATTAATTCTTCGTTTTAATAGATGAGACAGTAAGACCCAGAGACAGTGACTGGAGCAAGGTACTCTAGCAGGGTGTGGGAAGAGACAGGGAAAAAGCTGCAAGTCACTGGGTGATACACTGGGTATTCCATTCTATGCAATTTGTACCCTGAGGCTTATCACAGGTGGCAAGGTTGGCCTGCCAGCAAACCAGAAATGTTGACTGACAATGAATTTAAGAAGGATTCTGTTTGAAAGATAATTTTATTTTTAATGTGGAATTATCCAGTACCACTACACATTTGCAACTGGATCCCAGACACTACAGTGACCCACTGTGATGATGTTCCTACGCAATACCAAATTCTACCGAGGCACTACTATTACACCGCCCTCCACCCCAGTGAGATTACAACACGGAGACACTAAAATGATTTAGCAGGAACATCATGCACCTCAAAGAGTTAGCAGCAAGCACTGACATCAGCAGAAGGCAATGATTCTAAGTGATCCTCCATTTTTGTAAATATTCACTTGCTGTTAAAAGAGTATGAATGCAAACACTTCTTTTGCTGCTTTTTAATGTTATTACTTTTGAAAGTAGAAATCCAGAAATATGGAGGCTTCTCTCTTTCAAGCTAGTTCAAAACATAGCTTTTGCACTGTTGACCTGTTGTGTTTTACACTTTCATTAGTTATGCTGTGCTGGAAAGACATCCTGTATATTTGTAAATAGTAAATAAAAATCAGAGGCAATATGACCTTCTTCTGATCTCCACAGATTAGATCCTTAGCTTTGGTTAAGCACAGTATGATTGCTTAGCAAAAAGGTATCTGCAGTTTATTGGTCATGTCTTCTTAAAAATATGGTGAGTCTTTACTTTTAGGTGATAAGTATATGAAATCATAAATATAAAACATGAGCTAATAAGCTGTGCCATCACTGAATAACTGATCAGCATCTGGAGGGAGACTTGCTCTTCAATGGTCTTTCTTGACCTAGTCCTGTATTTGTTAAATGATGAGCATTTTTATAGCAAATAACTTTTTGCACTTTACTGATACCTTGAGCAAAATACCTCCCTGACCAGTTATAATCTGGTTCACTGAAACAACACACAGAATAAAAATCACAGTCATAATAGTATTTGTTTAATCCAGGCTGTGATCCTGTGTTTCAGCTATAAAAATAGACTATTTTAATAGGAGTAGAGAGCAATTACATATGTAAAAGTCTAGGCTTTATTTTTAATGAACTTCTCCAGAAAGAGGCCAATAATTTGTTTGCACAATCACCATAAGCATTTCTGTGACTACAGAGGTAATAGAAATTATACAGAATCCATGGATAGTAAAACCAACTACAGTGACATTTCATTCACATTGGTGAGGTAGAAATGAATTGCAAACTATCTGAACACACTTCAGTAAGGAAAGCAACATTTTGGTTATAGCTAAGCCCTGGTTATCACGAGGTTATTATTTTGGGGTAGAAAGTATAACAATGTAAAAGGGACACGCTAATGCTTTAGCTGTAAGTGAGCTTTTAAAAATAAATTATAATTTTGTAGCAGGAAAATCTGTGGTGGAAACACTGAGCGGTCTGTACTCCATTAACAACTACAGAAGCTCTAGACAATGGACAAAACAGTTTTATGCATCCTGTCCCTTCTTTCACAATATTTTAGCTTCTATTTTGACTTTATGACTTCACATTTATATATCTTTCCTACCATGAATAGTTTAATCCCTGAAAGCCTCTGTGAAACACTGCAGTTGTAAGAAGATACTCTTCAGACTGGTCTGTATCCTTAATTCATTTTTCTATGTGGGTATGATATTTAGATTTATTAGACCAATATGTAATACCATAAAGTAGTTAACTCTATTGGGGATATTCATGTAAGACGCAACTGTTTAAGTAATACTATCATCCCCTTTTACAGTAAGTTCCACAAACCCACAGGCTATTCAATTATTTCAGAGCAGGTCAGCCCTGACCATTACAGCTGAATGATACCTCCAAACCTCATTCCACTACTTGATCCACACATACAAGAAAAGATTCACTGAAGCATAACCAAATCATTTATTTTCTTAAATGACCATCTAAGAAGCTAAACTCCGTGCACAGAAATTGTATCATTCAATACTGCTAGGTTTAAAAAAAAAAATAATCTAAATAAAAGCTGTTTTAAATACAGAAAATAAAATCAAAGTTTACTAGTAGAATGAACATGCTAATTAACATAACAGAGAAATTAATACAAACTATTTTTCTGCTAACATGTACATGTAAAAGAATAAATTCCTCCAAAAGAAAACTCAACTTCTAATCACGTCACTCATCCTATTGAATGTTTTGTCACTTCAAAGTTTTGGTAGAACACCTACCAAGGAGCTAAAGCTTTTTTAAAGATGAAGTTAAAACCAAGACAATTCACAAGAATTAACAGTCTCCCTAGAACTTCGTTGCCACTTACAAGCAAGTCTGGCCTGAATAAGTTACAAGGTAAGTTCTCCAAGTCTGCTTTCTGAAAACCTCCAGATTCTACTTGGGACACAGATTCACTTCATACCCCCAAAGACACAAAAATACTCATAAGGAGATGTGAGCACACATGAACTCTTTAAAATAAGTCAGAAAGATCCTTGTGGCACATTGTGAGCTTTATTCCTGAAGAAGACAAGAAACAAGGGCACTACTCTGATTGATCAGCAAATGCCTTGCTTCAGTGATCTGCAAAAGGATTTATTTGCATAAAGCCACTTCCAAAAATGAACTTGGCTTTCCTCTGAGTCACTGTCAAGCATGTTACTGAATTTCAGATTGACAATGTCAGCTCAGAAAATTAAATTAAATGGGGAAAAAAAAAGCTGATAGACTGGGGAGAGGGAGGAGGGCCTCCTGCATAACAGACTCCAAAGAGAAGCAACAAGAAGTCTACACATCACTGTTCTACCTTTGAAGTACTCTCAAATCAAAGAACATCAAATTCAAGAGTGATTTGACTTCATCCCTGCTGGGAAGTATGACAACTTTCTCTAAAGTCCACTGCAGCTACGTGAGTCTGCAGAAGAAACTCTACCTGACAATAACACTTGGCTTTTAATTAACCCAAACTAAAGTTTCTTCAATTTGCGACACGGCTGTTGTGTTATAAACTACTTCAAAAAGCTTTTGGAAAAACAGTTAGCTAAAGGGCATCACGTATACGCTAACACTAAGTACAAAGTGATTGCCAGGAATGTTTTTGATGGTAAAGGTGTTTTACTTTACTTTCAAAGCAGAGCTTTGCACTTGGAAAAAATCACACTCAAACACAGACAGAACTCACATCGCCTAGACAGCGGAAGCCCCTTTACTTGCTGCTTTAGATGACGCATTCAGATTGTTGCCAAAAGACAATCAATGCAAGTGATAATGAGAGCTTGGGGCATTTTTACGTTATTTTTACTTTTCTTTTTATTATTTCTTGAAGGGATCCGTCTAAGCTTCTGACCAGGAGGAGGGCATCCTCAATTATTATTGTTCTGAATAACATTAATGCATACTGCCAAAATGAAAACAAAAATAAGAAAATCAATTAACAACTCAGAAATAAACTGATTACCCAAGAAACACTAAAATTAAATACCACAGCTGTAACTAACACTGAACATGGAGGCATGTTGTCTTGCAAAATGTTTGTTCCACATTAAATATACATATTTTAAAGAACTCATATCTCCTTAAGTCTTGTATTTGATACTATAATACTTGAAACGTTTTCACATGACACTAATAGTTCTATCTTATTAAAAAAAACACTACATTATAAAGCTCAGAAAGTTTACATCCTGATATTTTTTTATTTGCATCATTACTTTCAGACACCTAGATAAAATAAATAAATAAATAAATAAAACAAGAGGCAGAATCTAAAAGTCAGACAAAAAATACAATCATTTCTGCATTGCAGTTCCATATGCAAAGGTTTTTGTTTGGTTCATAGTAGAATCTGCTTTTTACCCACGCTCAGATGCAATCGCTCACCCTTTCTTTGAAAAGCTGATTTCTGGAAAGACAACCCTAAATACCAGGGAACTACGTCTAACCCAGAAAGTGGTTTTCTACCTAAACCTATCCCACCCTGTTAAATTTATATGATTATGATATAGATTATATCCAACTATAGTACATATGGTTCCAATATGGCTTCTAGCTTGCACTCTTTGTTCAGTCTTTCTAAATCATATAACATAAGAATGATATGAAAAAAGAAAGGCAAACCAACATTAAATGGTTGGGTTGGGATGTATTACCAACACTTGACCAAAAACGATAATATAGCAAAAGCACAGTCAAATAATTTGAATTTTCACATGTAACATGCATGCTTTGATTAGCAATATTACACAAGAGCCAGAAATTTTCTCCATATATGAAGCACAGTTTGAAGTATTAACCACACGAAATATATATGTTTTCTTCTGAGGGTTCCATATCAATATAAGAATAGAAACAAAGTCAAATATTTTCAGGAAAAGCTGAAATTAGCTACTGGAAGACAATATTCACTGTAAGAGAGAGGAGACTATTCCTTCAGCTTTTCCACTGTGACCAAGTGAGAAATCATACATGACAGGAAATCTTCAGTGCCATTTTCTGCTCTACCAGAACTACTCTTACTGATTATTTCAATAATTTCTGTACGTTAATCCGTGTTACCCCCCTCTGGGTTTACATGATGATTTTGTACAGTTCACACAGCAGACAGCATCTCTCAGAGAAGTCAAGGCAAGGTGTCTCACTGACATCTTCCAGTCAGATGCTGGCCCCACGTTACAGCTGTGCGACATGCAGAAAACGCTGCCTGCTCAGCAGGGACTGCTTGTCAGTTTGGCTCCTCTAGGTTTTTAAAATTGAGAAGGGAGGCCTGAAGGAACTTGTAGGGATATATTCTAACTCCCTCAGTTCAACTCATTACCTTCCAAATGATTCCAAGATGCATGAGGAGAGCGAGAAGGAGCCCAGCACTGGCGAGGATCGTGCACTGCTGGCCAAGTTCATGGAGGGCTGGGGCATGCAGCTGCTCCCCTCTGGACCAGGGGTGACTGCTTGTGGCAATGCCATGGTGCCCCTGACCAAAAAGATGCTAACATTTTTACTCAGAACAAAATCCAAGCTGATTACTAACCTATTAACATGGAATTGAGATTTTTCCCTACCACTCACATATTTCTTTTGGTTGTCAAATTCAGACATTCTTTTAAAGCAGCAGAGTTAGTTACATTTTTCACTTTATTGTACTGAATTGAAACCCTAAAGTATAGATAAAAGGCAGGATGAAGTAGTATCAGCGCATTACAATGGTACCTGAGGAGACCTGCTTCCTTCAAAGGCCACCAGCATGAAATTACATCAATACCACAAGAACAGCAGAGTTTGTCTTTTCAGAACAAAATAATGATGTGAATCTGGGACTGAGGCTTCTGATTACATTTTGAGCAGGGGTACATTTCCATAGTGCTCAGGAGAGACCCACTCATGCAGAAATTTCTCCCCCAGCTGCGTCTGAGAGGGTTTCAGCACAAGCACAAGAGCACAGTCCCCGCTCCACACTTACACTACACGTACTCACGAGTGGCCAGCAAATTTAAAGGCATTTTTTTCAAGTTTCCTTAGGGTATTTCATTCAAAACTGAAACAGATGGCCTGTGACCCTCACTGATAAAACAAACTTGAAGTGGCAGTTTCGCATGCACGCTGCTTCTCCAGCAGGGCTGCAATAGTTCAGGCAACTGGGAAAACACCTACGTGACTGTGTCCAGTCCAACACCCCCCCCCCCCCAAAAGGATGTCCAATGGGTTTGTAGGAATAAAGAGGGCGGTTTAGTAGTTTTGCCATGCAGATAAAAGTTTTTTTTGCTTGTTTGTTTTTCTTTAACTCGATAAGCAAATCCTGCACAGGATGCTTCGGAGCTTTCTGCATTGGGAGTTTCTGTGTATTTGAGACTTCTACACTGCAAGCATCTTTGATAAGATAACATAAAATTTCAGAGCACATAGTTAATGTTCAAATGGCAGAATATATTGATTCTCTGCCCATCCCCTAGTATCTTAAGTTTACCCAGAAGACTATTTTATTTAATTAACTTGGTGCTTTATTAATATAAATATTCCACTATTGATCATAAGAGAAGCTGACGCATGTTTGAGTCAGGCATACATCAGATCCATTTAATGGAGCTCCACTTAGAGGAGTAGTTGGCTCTAAATCAAGGTAAATGGTAGCAAGTGCTCCTTTGGGATGACAGGGCTTAGCTGAATCTATAACATTTTTACGGAGCTAGTTTTTTTAAAAGCAGAAAGCATATGGAAATTAGATATGAAAATGGTCTCTCCCTGCACGTATCAATTAAGCATGTCAATACCTTAATTAAATTGCTCAACTTAATGAGATTTATACCAATGAATATGTTTTATAGTTATAATAGCTTTTCTGGCTACTGTTCAAGATGTCAAATAAATTGTGAAAAGAGGATTAAAAAAGTAGTAATTGACATTCTGAAGTGAAGCCAGTATTTTTTTCTCTCATTTTTTTCCTTCATTCATGTGATTTTGGAGAACATATAAATAAAGTAATGAACCCTGTAATAGCTTTGCTTTTAAAAATGTCTTTCTTTTCCAGTTCTAATCCTTCTTATCAAATTCTCTAAGCAGCACACCATTTGAATTAAGAAGCACTTCAACCTAAACGATCGTAGGCTTTTTTCTCCTTTGAGGCTCACAATTATTCTTTTCCTCCAAGTTAAAAATAAGTAAAACTTTTCTATCCAGACTTGCAGTTACTGTAAAGACTTCTTTATCAGGCTATGGTAGTATAATGCCTGGAGGTGCATGGATCCTACCCCACAAGCAATAGGGACCTCTACTTTACCCTGGGCTTGCTTTAATTTTGTACCCACCTTCTCTGACCAAACATAACTTTCTAAAATCACATCCATACCTGAAGAAGTGGTGCTGAAGTGTCAGAAAATTCATTTTGGAGAAGCTCTTCCAGTCCTTTGACTTTTCACAATGCTCTAATTTATGATTGCAAGTATTAATAAAATACATATTAAAAAAATTATATATATATATACACACATGTGTGTATATATATATATATATATATATATATATATATATACGTATAAACCCTCTGCTGTTAAAACATACCTCCAGAAAGAAAATGTTGCTTAGTTTTCACGCTGCTTCCTCAGGTCTCACTGGTCTCATTGGTTACCCAGTTGAATGGAACCATAAATAACACTGATCAGAAATATTTGTTTTATTGGAAACTCTAAAATAATGAACTCCAGTCTTGCAGGTTACCAGCTCAGAAGTGCAAAAACATACAACATGACCTTAGAAAAAGACATAACCAAAGCAAAGGTCTTCTGCAGTCAGAAAGGTGGACAATTCTCATCTAGGGAACAAACGAAAGTGTAGGATGCTACATTTCCTGGAATAATTCCTGGCTCTGTCCTAAAAGCATTTTTGCAACCTTGACAAAGTCATCGTATGTCTCCATGACACAGATCTTTAATATATAACAAGGGACACAAGCCTTTACCTTTACAGGGAGACATGCTTAACTCGCATGTAAAATTATTTGTGTGCTTTCAAGTGAAGTGCTATAAAAATGCCGTGCTTGGAATTACTAGCAGACTCCTCCAGCAGGACTGCAGGTGACCAGACAACACCAAGCGCCCCTTCCTTTGCTAAGAACAGACTAAGGAAAAAGTCCTGTTTGTGCATGATTCAGTCAATGCCTCATAACTGCAGAAAAACTGCAGAAAAACTGAAGATAACAAAAATCATCTCTGGGGAGCTACATGTACAAAACACCATGTAAAATAGCTGCATTTATCATTCCTTCATCTTTACTTTCAGTTAAATAATAAGCTGAATTTTATAATAATTCCAATTTCAGGTTTTTGTATGTTACACTCCAACTAGCTGATTCTGCCTGTAAATACTTTTTAAAAGTATTTATTTAAAATATTCCATCACCTGTGCTGGGCTTTGCAAACACCTGTACAGAACTACAATCACAAGTCAAGTATGACTTGATAATTTTGATTCAGAACTAAGAAATGTAGCATTTTTTTTAAACGTCAATCAACACTTTGCTTATGGCTGACTTCCCCAGTCTTTCCCCACTCCGCAGTTACCAACAGTATTTTAAATGATACACTTGAACAACAGTAAGAGACATGCATTACAAGTGCTTTGACTTTATTTCTTATCCTTATTAAATGTCTCTCTGTAATGCCAATCTAATTTTTCTCCTTTGTCAAACCATTAAATCAATTTCTTTAGCTGAATTCCATGGTATCATCTTCTGTGACAGTGAAGGATAAACTCCTTGATATAAATCAATTTTTAGGCTAAAAAAAGTCTGAAGAATGATGGCTAAAATGTCAAGAAAGGAGAAGAGGACTAATTTGTACAGGCCTCATCCTACCTCTCTCCAGTATTCTTACAAATATTTACAATGTAAACTGATTTTCTGCTGGTTAACAAAAGCTAATTTTCTGTCTTTACAGTGACAGTTCTGACATTCTGCAGTACCATTATTTAAGTAAAATAGAAAATAATTTCTTATTTAATTAGGGTACCCACTGTTTTCTTTATATAGTTGAACTACAAACAATTGTTTTGTGTTTAAATTGCATTATTCCAGTTAGATTGTTCTGCTACATTCTGAACATAACAGCTAACCATTTTGTTGTAGCTTTTTATCCTCTTATTGCAGTAGTCAACAGTCAAAGCTAAAGAAATACTAAACATCAGTTCAGAATACATTTCCAATTTTATATCAAATACATTTAATTTCAGGAAAAAAATAATACAGTCGGCTAGTGGCCTAAACAAGATGTTAGAACAGAAAAAAAGCCAAAGCTTTTACATTTATCTGCTGGGACTTCTCCATAAGTAGTGTTTCTTCATAACAGAATGTGTGTGTAAATACGTCCATAAGTGTTTTACACCTTACCAGAAATCAGAGCCCACAGTTAGAACTGCTGTCGTACACCTTTGCTTACTTTTAAGGTGACTGTTTTCTCTATAAATGAGGAGCAGCTTCCTGATACTCTATTTAAATGTAAAATTTGACAGATGAATAAAATGCCATAAAATCCGTCAACAGCAGCTAGAATTTGCGTGTTATGCTATTGCTGGAGGTTTGGGGCTAGGAATGAAAAAAAAAAGGGCAAAACTCTCTCCACGCTCTCACATACCATTTGTTGTATGTATTGCAATTCTTGCTTTATAAATTAAAAAAAGAAGTTCATTCTTTTATGTAATGGTTGACTTTAAGCCCTAACGTATCATTCTAAAAACTGACCATGATGAATGTGTTCTTTTCTCAATATTCAGAAGTTTATTTTTTTTTCTTCATCTGCACTGATGACATTGAATTGGTTTGTTATCCCATGGCATATTCTTGAAATCTCTCTCATTTATGCATCAATTTTATTCTCATAGTCATTCTTGAAACTGCAGATACAAGGGTAGAATTTTTAACTTAAATAAAAACTAAATATTTCATGTAAAGATGGCTGATAGGTATGACACCTCGATATATTTCTATTAGGAGACAACAGAATCTATATGATTATCAGAACTTGCTTTAATTTTTAGCTTTACTTGAGAAAGTCTGAACTAAGGAAACAGGAAAACAGAAAATAACAAAGTGACATAGGCTATATATAACTTTTAAACAAGCATTTATTTCCCAGGTTTTCAATCCACTAAAAATGAAAAATAGCACTGTTTTCAGCTTAAACAGTAATATGATGTAAAGCTGAACTCCCCTGTGTTCCACATTTAGAGGATAAGGGGAGGATTTGATATGTTATTAAAGACTAAAATTCCTTTTTTCTTCCTGGTATTTGGTCCAAGCCAACTCTACTACTTTGTTTTAAAATATGCTGTGTTCTTGGAAAAGGATGAACAAACAGGTACATGTTTTCAAACAGAGCAAACCATCTAATCAAAAGACCTTATGCAGAACCAAACCATCAGTTATCCTTAATAAGAAAGTCACATTAGACTATTTTAGTGTTTTACTGATTATACTTACTCACAGAGAAAGATATATTTATTTATTTTACCCTCAATACTAATGAGACCCAAGATCTGGGTAGCTAACTTCAAATCACAGAAACCACACAGTCAAAGCTGGAATGCCCTAACAGGCAGATTTTCCCATTACTAAACAAGTTGCTTTGGATTTTACTTTTTTAAATGAAGGAGGAGTTTATAGCTTTTGAGGGGCAATTCAAGTGGTGGACATGGCTGTGCCATGAAACTCAATTACTTAGATTTCATAATAGTTTATGCCGGTATCTCAAAGACAGTTTTGTCTACAAATGGCAAGTTGCAGGGAAACCAGTTTTGCTGTAACACTAAAATACTCTACTGTCCTTATTGCAAAAATGCCTAAAAATATTGTTTGGAGAAAAGCTCCTCCAGTCTTTCAACACTTCACAGCACTCTAGCTTGCAATTGCAAGCATAAGCAATAGATTAAAAAGTACTAATCCACTGCTGTTAAAACATATCTGGAAAAAGAAGATGATACTCAGTTTGAAAGCTTCCTCGCCAGGTCTCACTGGCTTCCCAGTAAACCAGTGCTTATGTCTCTCAACAACTCTGCTGCAGTAAACTCTAAATTAAGACTTCAGAAAGAAGTATTTTAATTTTATAACCGAAGGCCAATGAAAGTTTACTTCAAAATTAGGCTTACAATGCACTCAAACAGACAAACAAAAAAACCAACCCTGGTTTTCAAATGAAATGGAATCACTGTTTTAGTTATTACTTTCAGTTTAACAAGATGAAGATGTGTATTTTAGTTAAATGCCAAAATATTTTTAAAAACATACTTGGCAAGGGAGAATGATTAGAGAATATGTATCTCGTGAATGTATATCTATTTAAAATAAAGGCGTTTCTTCAAAGCTGTGTTATTATACAGAAGCAAAGCCTCTAATATATGGCATGTTAGCATATAACACTATTATTCTTTCATTTTAACCAAAGATCTTTAGGCTGAAAGAGAAAACATTACAAATATTGTTGAGAACCAAGAAAATATCCTTAATGCGTAAGAGTAATACTAAATATGTTATTTTTAATCAGATTAGATAATGCTAAATGAGTCAAGGATGCATACAGTCAATGTGTATCAGGTAAGGGATTGACTTAATGCTTACTAATGTAAGAAGGAAGACGATGATTATACAATAAGCTTCACCTTTCTGGTGGGTCTGGTCACAGTATTTGTCAAAGATTTTCTCTGTCTACAACACCAGTATAATTCTTGCCCACCTGTGCCAAAATGAATAAAAATGTTTAAAGAGAAGTCTGTCCCGTCTTACTGTCGCACCATTAGCACGGCATACCTAAAACCTGGATAGCAGTTCTTATTTCCCACTTCAAACAGGACCTTTGAGCATTTACACCAGAGTCAGTAGTGTAAGCACACTATCAATCAACTTGTGCACTGAGTATACTTAACTTAGTATATATCAACATGCCTTAAATTTCCACTTGTCAATTTTTCAAAAGAACTTACAAAAGAAGTTGCAAAACAATAGACAGATACATCTAGTGGTTACCAGAGTCATTCTTTCATGAACTCCTACAAATAAGAAGAAAATAACCCCAGCAGGCCTTCTGAAATAGAAAAGGTTCCACTCCTTTCATGAGAGAGGGCATAAAAACATGCACCTCAGTAAGGAGCCGCCTTCATAGCAGCTTGGCCTGCCACCTTCCATTTTGGTGGGAAGATGAGGTCAGCATTTGTACCCCTTTGTCTCCTCACTCTTTCCTTCACAATGCTTATTTATTAACTCTAAAGCAAGCTGAACATTTTCTATACGCAAGGCTGTCTCCTGCACCTTGGCCATAACATTAGAAACCTCCACATGCTAGCTTAAAGATGATATTCTTGAAAGTCTTGAGCTTTACTGTCTTACAGGCAGTTTAGGCTTAGCAGCTTCAGGAGCTGCTGCTGCACATGAGCGGTGTGCTTTAAGCAGAAGCACATCACATCAGGAATGCTACAAAGCATCCCAAATAAAGCAGGAATGATCCCCATGTCTCAGGAGAAGGCCATGAAGGTGGTTGCTGCAGGGAACAGAAAGTAAAGTTTGCTGCTTGGGTGGGGACAGCTTCTCTTTTCTCTCTCCCTTTTGTTTTGAAAGAAAATCACGTGTATGTAGGGGGTTCAAAATTGCTTTTTCAGCTTGATATAATGACAAAAGATATCAAGCCTCATTTCCAAAAGCAAACTTGCTATTCTCACGGAAATGAATGATTTTCAGGTGAATTTATATTTAAAAATAAGATTTATCCAAAATAACCCTTAAAACCTCCATCCTTTTACCAAGACTGCTAGTGCTCAAAGAAATCTAAGTGGTCACTGTTTTTTCTTTTTATTATTATTTATTTGCTACCTATTGAGCAGCAGCTCCACATTTTCTTAAAAATTCTTTTTGCTGCTGCTTCATCTGTAAAATATCTTCTTGTCCTTCCAGGGTGGGCCCTCGCTCTCTTACTCCCATTCCTGCACACTCAGACAGTACCTCTAAATTCCTCACAGGTCACCTTTCCCTGCTTCCAACTCTTATATGCTTTTCTCTCACATTTAAGCTGTGTCACAAGCAACATGTTCCTACTCACTCCTTTTGCTTGCATCCCAGCTCACTGGGAAGGGCCACCTGAGCTTGGAGAAGATGATTCTGGAGTCAACACATTGTGCTCCTGGGTACACTAAATGTCACCCAAGGCCAGTCTGAAATCTTTTGATTAATTTGTGTTGAAAACATTTTCATGTAAGGGCTCTCCGGAAACATTTTATTGTATTTTATTTCTTGGTGATACCTCCTTAGGACAGTAGTCAGCTGAACTCCTTATGCAATTAGGCAAGCAAATTTTGTCCTCTTTTCTATAGAGGATTATAAATTTTGGCTTGCATCGTACCAATAAGAAGAGAGGAAAAAGAGGAAGGAAGAAGGGAAGTGGAGAAAGAAGTGGAACTCCAACACACTGTAAACTAAAAATATTTCCAAAGCAGTCTCACTGCTGTTAGTATCACTCCTTCCTTTCATGCTACGGGAACTACAACTGCAGTGACAGTGCCGTGGCACATCCCAACACAGCATGGAGCAGTGGACCTGTTCTCTTCTGTGTACATGCCTCATTTACTGTACTCTGCAAAAGCGTTACTGCCTGCCCTTCATTACTGCTAATGGAATCTCAAGGTCAACGACCAGTCATAAACGTCCATTCTAAATAAAATGTATTGAAGACACCCTGCCCAATGTCTTTTACGCAGGTTTCTGGTGAGACTATGAGTGTCAAAAACCCAGTTGACCTTTCAAGATTAAAAAAATAAAATAAAATAAAATAAAAAAATCAGCTAATCAGCTGCATAGATTTATATTTTAATCTGTTTCAATTAAGTGTACCCACTGAAATTATGTATTTCCTCTGCACTATTCATAATATGTGACGTGTTTTATCAATATTCATTTTCTCTCTCCCATGTTCATAGTACTTCTCCCATGTACTGGTCTCCTATCATGCATATGTATGAAGACTCTGGCAGGAGTACTGGTATTATAACAGTGCTCTAACACTCTTTAGCATTTTATTATTAATAAAAATGTATTTTGTATGTTTGTATGTTGCATTTCTTGTGCTTCTCACACAGAAGAGTTTTAAGTCATTAAGAATAAACCCCACAGTCCTCCTCAAGCAGAATTAATAATGTTTGAATTCAGATAGAAGGAAAAGGACAGACTGACATAGAAAGTAAAAAGGAAACAAAACAGAACAAAACAAAATCCCTAATATTTCTGCTCAGCTGCTGCACTGGACAGACTAAGGGTAACAGGTCTTCTGCTCTAACATGGGAACTCAACCCAAGGTCCTAGCGAGCGCTGATTTTGATGATATATAAAATGAACCACTGTCTTAGATATTTCATAACTTCTTGTTACCATAGAGAGGAACTGATTTTCTGGAAGATGGAGAAGAGGAAAAACTGAACAAAACTACAGGTTGCAAGAACAGAACACTATATGCTGACTTTCTCCATGGCAAATAAGTAATATGAAAATAAATTTTGGTTCCAAATAAAAAGTGATATTGAGTAGCTATGAGAAGCAATTAACTAGAGTGATATTTTCTTCAAAAGGAAGTGACTTTTAATAACAACTTCACTTTAAATGATTGAAAAGGGAAGCAGAGGAGTAGGAAAGCACTAAGACAATTCTCTATGGAGCACAAGGCCACTACAGCAGACACTGGCGGTTCAAGAACAAATCTTGAAGGGAAATCTTACCAATGGCAGAAAAACAGATCAGGAAAAAGACTGGACTACAAAAGAAAATAAGGCAGGTCCTAAAATTGGGTGGGGAAAAAAATCAATATTATCTGCATTTCTGACTGGTTGGTCAGCCTAGCTGTAGACCATTCACATGCCAATGTGTTATTTAAAATATTCATCAAGCGGGCATCAGATGGCACATGTAGTACTTTCTATGATCTGGCCATAGGATACTTCTGGCATAGTTCTTTTTGCCCATTTGAAGGCCAAATAGCAATCTGCAAGCAGAGATTACAACACAAGGTGTGATAACTCAATGGGCATTGAATTAAATTATAATCTAGAGTTATTCCTGACTGCTCATGTGTTAAAATCCAGCCCTTCTGAAGGAAGCTATAACCAAATAAAATTATCTTTACTATCCATACTTTTTTACCCCAAAGTCTGTTAATTCAGAGAGAATAATGAAGGTTCAGTTCCAGAAGATAGAGCAATTGGGAAATAGAGGGCCTAGCACATTTGTGCTCCTGGCCTTTGATCACAGCAATAAATACTTAATTTCTGCATGAACATATTACTTTCCTCTACATTATATTCAGGAGTTTGACCTGTTTGGGCTATACTTAGAGCGTCAGCAATTGCATAAGGATTTATAACTTCCCCTAGAACATAAGTTATAGCACAGGGATTTACAACTTCCACAACACAGAAGACTGAAACTGCTTTAT
The DNA here is from genome assembly GCF_009769625.2 of Cygnus olor. Lineage (NCBI taxonomy): Eukaryota > Metazoa > Chordata > Aves > Anseriformes > Anatidae > Cygnus > Cygnus olor. Next base: position 15,421,047 of record NC_049182.1, on the reverse strand, counting down.
TTATTTTGCAGATCTGCAAAGTTCTTTATAGTGTTTTGTTTTTTTTTTCCATATAAGAGAGAAACTTCTTTCAACAGCAGCATGTATTGGAGAATGTAAAAATACTGCTATTAAAAATGTTTTGAAAATGGTGTTTAATATTTCATACATTTGATGGGAATAGATTAACAGAAGAACAGGGAAATATGTTTTCAGCTGGCTAAATAATTTTTACAGAGCAAGAACCACAAGCATACTGTATATGTACAAGTCTATTTAGACCATAAGGGTTAATTTTACAGGGGTTTGTTCAAGCATATTGTTTTCTTCAAATGAGCTACATTAGCCAGATGCTAAGCTGATACAATAAGCAGCCATGCCAAATCTAATGAATTAAGGATAAGAGAACCACGTGAAGAAATTTTCACATGAAATCAGGTAATGAGAGGAAAGAAAAATTAAGATACGTTAAAATACATGAAATAGTTCAATACTCAAGTCAGAGAGAGATTCTAAACATGAGAGCTGGTGTACTGCTACCTATGCATTTTAGCCTAGTAAGTCAAAAATTCTTCACTTTCCCATGTAAGCACTGGGTCTTTAATAAATCCATACACCAGTAAATATTACAGACAAGGGATTCTATTTCTGCTGAGGGATCGCAATGAACGACAAGATTAATGAAAATTTTATCATACCATTTCTTAGAACAAAATTTTGCATTTAACGACATTGCTGTGTGGTTAATGCTTGTACCCAACTGGCCTACAGAGGCTTCTTGATTACAGGAAAGAAAAGAGCAGAAAAGGGATGCCTGGGCTCATTATGGATGCAAATGCACTTTAATGACCAATTTATTTATTTTTTATAACAAGACAAGTGATGTAGCAGTCCAACTGTGCTGCTAACAGAAGCTAAATGAACCACAGAATGATAGAAGTGATGTGCATTATTAACCCTATGCAAGATAAGCCTATACCAAGAAAAGTACCAATGGTTCAGGAAAACTTATTATTTATCAGCTTGTGCTATCAGAAATTATTTGTATTTTCAATCCCTTTTCATACAGATTAGTTAGAAATGACTAAGTACCTGAAGGAAAACACTATTGAAACTACATATACTGCATGCACTGCAAGGCGCAACATACATTTTTTCAAACATTGAACGTACAGTTACAGCTGTGCTTCACTTTACATATAGAGAGATGGCTCTCCTGAATGTTACATGGATGCTTCTAGCTTGGGCTGCTCCTGTGTGGGGTCTCTTGAGTCAACAGCCCCACTGACAGGGTTGCAAATCTAAACGGGACAATCATTACCACTGCACAAACCAATGCTTAGAATAAAATGCTCAGCAGCAGCATAGATCATACCATTAACACATTGCTTGCTCCAGCTCTACAAGATAGAAGGAGAATTTAAACTGCCCCAAAATCGCCAAATGCAGCAATATGAGCCCTCTCCTGTATGTTATAAAATTATTGGATGGTGGCTAGATGATTAAAATTCAGGTCAGGACTGGATCAACTCAGTAACACTCGCTCCTACATCTTCCCTCTCTACCTGTAACATATACACATGTGTAAGTATATATAAACATACTATTGACTATGAAATTATATGTATAAATTATATACATTTCAAATGCTATCGCTAAAATACAGACCACATTTGATTAATCAGTTGCAGAAGCTCTAAAATACACATATATCGCACAGAAACAAACCTGGAACAGCTACATTTTGTGAAGGACTACTAATTATTTAGAAAAGAGAACAGGTTGTTACTAGCCATGGGTCCAAACCCAAAGATGCTATGAAAGTTTACATTACTAATATCATCAGGGAATAATTATTTAAATTAAGAACAATCATACCACATGATTATAATATTTCAGAATAGACATGACTAAATGGATTCAGTAAAAATTATACAGGAAGCACTGTGTTATTCAGATTGTTGGTTCCTGATTCATCCTTTTGTAACTGGGCTTCATGCATAAGAATCATGAATCATTCATGCTTTTCTGGATTTCTCTTGGATTGTATAATACTAAGCAACTAAAATAACATGGGTTGTGAAGATATCTGCAGTTGTAGTGGGACAAAATGCATATCAGTTTGGCCTAGGTATTGTACAAGTATATCCAAAACTGCAAAAGCTTTTAAAATGTATATGCATTTTGTAACTTGCAAACTTAGAAAGCTATTAATATATATATATATATATATCAGAAAGAGGCTTCTTTTCCATCAAGGAGCTGATCTCACAGCCTCTGACATGACCATAAAAGCCCTATGAAGTTAAGCTGTGGCACCGCAGTGCTGTCATTTGAAGAAACCATATCTCTAAGTTCACTTAAACACAGGCAAGAGAACTCAGCGACAATGTAAAGCTCACACCTCAGTATTAACCACTTGGAGTCTTTTGCAATAATTGTTTTTAAAAATATGCTTTAAAAGCTAATATGGGGTGTGTAGGAAGTTTCTCTATTAAAGATTACATAATTTAGCAACATAAACAGCTTTGTCCTACATATCAGCACGGTACAGATGGTTTAGAAGATTCATTTGAAAATTCCAGTGGAGTAACTCTTTTCAGCCCTAGTAAATCCATATCACAAATGTCAGCCAACAATCTTACCGTAAAACATTACTTGGTTTTCTCTGATAGAGGCAGCCAAGTTACTAATATAACATTCAGAACCCACTGCACTGAAAATACCTCCTTAATCTGCAGTACCACTATACTGATAATGAGTTATTTCATTTGCGGTTTTGATATTAGATGGAAGATAATAAAAAGTAAATTGCTGCACACAGAAGGAAGAAAGATATCTTCCCCAGGAGTAGATGATATTTAAATTCAATACAGTAATAAAGGATGCTTGTGTAGCAAGCAGACAAATCCCTAGTAAATATAACAAATGAATCCTGACACAAGTCCATTTAATATATTCTCTCACATATCTCCTTATGTATGCTTCTTCCACTAAAAACCCATTACGCCAATCTACTTTAATATTACCTTGTATTGAAACTACTGCCCCCAGCTCTGCCTTCAAGACAACTTAGCAACTGGACTCTTCACTCACCTGCCTCTTTTCTACCAAAGAAAAAAACATATAAAACATTTTTGAAAGGTGAAATACTAAGGCTTAAGCATAATCAGAACTGTACCCTTTGGTGTTTGAGAACTCCACCTAAGATAGCCATGAGGGGAAAGATGGTCACATCTTGTAGACCAAAGATGTGCGGGAGATGAACGTTTTAGAAAAAGAAGGAGCAAAGTTCCTAAAAGAAATGCCCACTCTTCCTCTATAAAAGAATACACAAGTATTATATAGAAGCAACATTACAAAGAAATCTACTGAAATAGAAACCGCTACCTTGCAAAACCCATGATCTTTACCCACACCGACATGCTTGCCCTAGTACCTTTTGCTCAGAGGGATCGTGAAGAAGCTACTGAGTGCGGATGAGATGGATAGAACAAAGTGACCCCAAGTTCAAACCCTATAAAATACCTCTAGCTACATTTTTACAATCTCTTCTTAGAGATGTTTTAATTAAGCAAAAGGGTGACATATGCCACTGTACAAAACTATTCTGATAACCAGAGTAGCTAAGATATAAGGACATAAAAGTTCCCTTAAGAGAGTTATTGTAGAAAGGCACACAGATTACTGCATCTGCAGCTTGTGGCCAATTTATCATGTGCCTACCAATTTTTCCAGTGCTTCAAGCATGTTTCAGGAAGAGTTTATGGAAAAAGAAAGATAGGACTTTTTTCTAATCTCTGCTTCACTGAGAGAGAGAAAAGAAGTATTACTGATATGTTTTTGTTCTAATGAAAATTTTAAAAGGAGAATCAGTAGTTGAGCCTACTGGACTTTAGCTGATGTTCAATATGATAGAAAATGCACATTTCTTATTTTCTTGTTGAAAGTCTGCCTGGACAGGCTTGAAATGAAAAACAACTTCTTTGATAAAAATACCGTTTGCAGAGGGCTATTATATGCCACACCAGATGTAGCAGTACCTGCTCCTAAATCAAACGCTGTGACAGATACAAAGCCCCCAGGAGAAAGGGAGGATCCTCGGCCTCCTTGTGGTGATTGCGATGTATTTCACTGCCTGGATCCTGAAAACTGCAAGCAATACCAACCTTTAATTAATTTTATTGGGAGGGCAATGGAAGAAGATACATTATATTGTCTGAGTCCTTACATAAGTGCTATTTTTGTAGACAGAAAATATGTTGAAAACCAAATCACTGAAACACTTGGACTTGGTAACACATTACTTCAGGACGGTAAGCTATTCGGTAAGTTTACGTAAGCTAACAGTAAGTTTATTCTTTGCTGCTCCGTATGCCATCTGATTATTCAAGCCTCCTTATCTTCAGCATGCCTTCAAGAAATCAGACTGTAAATAACAACCCCTTCACAAACACCGCAAGAAGAATTGCTTTACGAGACAATTATGGATTGCCAACTATTAGACATAGCTTTCCAAACACGGGTGGCCCCTGACCCTGACGGCTCTGGCCGCACAACAACCTTGCAGGGCTGTCACCACCTCCCGCCTGTAAGTAATGTGCTGAAGTCACAGCTGGAGTTCACAGGTTTAGCAGCCTCCTTTGCACAGCATAATGATGTCCCAGAGAAACCGTAGTGATGCATTTTTTAGAGCAATGTCTTTTAATCATATGAAAGATCACTGCAAAGGCATGGGTCTGAATAACTCCCACTGAAACAACAAATACAGACGTATCAATTAATAGCATGCACAATGCAGCCCTACTGCCATCCTCAGCATTACAATCTTTTCTTTGCTGTTGCCAACATTTTCAACTTGATTTACCACAATTCGGACCTTCATAAATTTACCATCACCAGCATGGCTTGTTCTGAGACAGGCAAGCATATGTTGTGCTGCAGTGACTTACAGGTGTGCTAAAGATGGACCCAGAGCAAGGTTTGTTTTTGACAGCAGCTGTGCTGCTCGCCATTGCCCTCCCATCAGAGATTACTGCTCCCGGCATTAACCGAATGGCACCTGGCCGCTTCAGGTAAGCTCTCCCAGACCTGCATCCATTGAAAAGAGCCAAGTAAGCACTGCTGTTATTTATCCAGGTTATGCTAATGCTGCTGCAACAGACAAGCCCCATGGGCAACTTAACCAGTGGACCGAGTGCACCCTAATGGGCATCTGGTAAAAGACATTAAAGTGAAGACTAAGCAAGGGGCATAAAATTGCTACAGAATTAAGATTTATATTTTGCAGAAATCTTAGCAGTCAGCTGTAGTTACACAGCTGGTGGCTGTCTGAGTACAGAAGGACTGTTCCTGAACTGTCAGGCCAAGCTTTCCCACTCTCGATCAAGGCCAGAACGCAATGCAAACACTTAGAGAAGGACTCCTTTGAAAAACAAACCTCCAAGGCAGAAGATGTGAATGAACTCTGACTAGCACCATGTTACTATAGCCTTAGGCCAGAACATGACTTCAACACATTTTTCTGCCTAAAAATAGGACTGTAAAATGAAGCTTTCCAAACAGTTGAGTTTGGAAGAGACTTCTGAAGATTATCTAGTACTACCTCCCTCCTCAAAGTAGGGTCAGCAAGAATAGCTTGTTGAGTTTCAAGATAGCTATATATTCTTTATTTCCATTTGTGCCCATTGCCTCTTGTCCTTTCACTGGGCACCACTACAAAGAACCTTGCTTTACTCTCCTGCATTGGTTATTCATACACACTGATAAAATCCACTCCTGCCCCCATGCTCCCCAGGTTTCTGTTTACCAAGCTGAGCAGTCCCAGCTCCCTCAGCCTTTCCTCCAATGCCAGACGCTCCAAATCCCTTCATCATCTTGGTGGCCCCTTTGCTGAACTCTCTCCAGAGTAGCCCAGAATCAGACCCAGCACTCCTGATGCGTTACACCAGTGTTTGCAACACCTGCAGATGTGCTGAGGGTACACCCTGTCCTAACTTCTAGGTCATTAACAGGGATGCGTAACAGCACTAGATCCAGTACCAACCACAGGCTGACTGACTGGCCACTGCTGGTCACAACCCTCTGAGAGCTTGGCAGTTTTGTGAGTTTTCAAACCACCTCAGTGTCCACCTCTCTAGCCCATACTTTATTAGATGAAGTATGGCATGGGAGAAAGTTTTCTCCTGCTACTGGTAGGAGTGTCACTTAATTTTCCTGTGCTAGGACCTTGGGGAAAAGGACAAGGGAACTACTAGGAACTTGGGGCACAGTTTCACAAGCCCTGAGAAAGGAAAGGGCCAGCTCTCTGAACCAATCCTGTACGTGGATGCGCATTCCTAAATGGAGCTGGAGGTTCCAGTTTCCAAGCAACTATGGGCCAAGATAACTTTACTGTCCTCTAATCACATTTCCTACATGGATGGACATAGAAATCCAACCCTATAGAAAGCAACAGAGTACTGACACTCAGAAACGTTCCGTCAGAGACTCTGGCTCTTCTTAGAATCACAGAATATCCTGAGTTGGAATGGACCCACAATGATCATTGAGTCCAACTCCTGGCTCCACACAGGACTACCCAAAAATCAGACCCTGTGTGTGAGGGCATTGTCCAAATGCTTCTTGAACTCTGACAGGCTTGGGGCCATGACCACTACTGTGTGGAGCCTGTTCTTTGGGAATCCTATTCTCAAAAAGCCAGATACATTTCAGACCCAAATTTCTACTTTGCATGGCCTAAGGAAACATACTCTCTTCAAACCACGTCATGCACAACACACCACATTACACAAGCACAGTCTGTGTATGGTATTGCGTGCTATTAAACTTGCTCAAGGCTGTACTTAAATAAACATCTGCAGTAATTCAGAGATGCTGAATCTGAGGCAAGATGTCAGATTTTTCATTTTAGCCTGATTTTGTCTTAGTAAGATTTTTGTCTCAGTAATTTGAAATCCCCAAATCTGCCAATGCTTCTACAAAAGGGACTTTGGAAAGTCACCCACATTGCTAAATTATCAATAACAATTATGTAATATCAATATATATTTGTACTTCAATAAAATGATATAATGGCTTGATTACATCAATTAATGTAAAACAGAAATGTCTTCAAAAGCACCAACTATTCTTACGGAAACAGAACCTTTTAATACCGGTTATCTAATACTGTTAATTTCAAAGCCTGACAGATTATTGATATAAACTGCATGTAATTAGCCTTACTAAAACCTACAGTACAATAAAGCTGTTATATGGGGGAACTTACTATATTGTCTTTAGCACTTAAGTCATAACCCATGTTTTGCAGATAACTTCCAGGTCTAATACAACAATTTGACCATGTACAGTGCTCGTTTTGCAAGAAAAGACAAGATTCTGTCCACAGAGACAGTCTGTCATCAGTTGTATACCAGCTCCTTCCTGATGTAAGGCAAAACACATGTACTGGACAGGATGCAAAGACTACTGCTGCAAAATAAAGTTAGGCTTTAAGCATCATCTTCCATGCTTTAAGGTATCTCAGAGCAGCCAGAAGCATAAAGAATTAAAATGAGTTAATATGCACTGGATAATTTGTGTATACATTATCAGAAATTAAGATAAAAAAGACATTTAGTGAATAAAGGAATGCTGTTTGTCCCTCCCACATTTTGACAAATAGGGATCATTAACCAGGAAACAAATAAGAGAAATCTCTGTTGCTACAACTATTTTCTTTCCTCCCATGGGTATGTTAGTGTCATGCTATATTAAATGTAGGAGTCACTTTTCCATTCCTTGATATCTAAATGTAACACCATTTCAAAAATCACTCCAGAACTTATCTATAACCAACCCAAGGCATTTTATAGTTTCTTGCTAACGTTTGAATAAAGAGATGTGAATAATGAAGCCTGGTTAAAAATTGCAGTTGGTCACCACCTTTCCTGTCTTTTCCTTCTACATTTACCCTACATGTCTTCCCCTTCAAATAGGAGCAAGCATGTTTTCAGCCAAAGGAAAATGAAGAAGTTTTGTACTCTCCTATAAAACAGCTTGGAAGGCAGACTGCTAACATCAGACACTATCTTCTGTTTAAGTGGGTTCAAAACCCTTCCTCCTGCACTAGGAGAGGGCCAGTGGCATCAATCTAGGGGCTCTGCTGGTGCAGTTTGTCCCTTTTAGCCTCCATCTTGAAGCCATGCTATTGACAGAAAGAAAAATAAACTTTCCATAAAGATAGAATCAGAAAGAAGCAGGGCTAGAGTGCAGCATGAAAACAAACAAACAAACAAACAAAAAACAGGAGAAGCTGGGTTGTCAATCCCGGCTGTAAAGCTATTATATACTTTATCCAATTACATACACACAAAAGTGGGCTCTAGGAGCAGAGCAGCAGCCGGTGGTCTCACGGGCACTGCGTTTAGCCTTCATCTCCCACTACCAGTATAATGATTTCATACAACTGACTTTCAAGATGAATTACTCTGATGCATGCCTGCGTGAAGTCAGAGTAAACCACTTAATTAGATTAACTGATCTAATAAGCTGGGAGCTACACAAAGATCTTAAAGCTCCAGTTTTCTTCCCCCAGGGAAATCTTTCAAATGTTTTCCCAAAGGGACTTGTTACTAATCATGACAAACAACAACTCTGCAAGATGCACCCAAATCACCTCAGCAATAACTTCTCTAGAAGTCTTAAAATCCTTTAGCATCAATTTTCAGGGGGAAAGAATAAAAAACCCAGCCAGTTACATGCATTAAAACATCAGATGTGTTTCATTGTAGGTGAAGTACATAGTCCATTCCTTTAAATTAAAGCAAAAGACATTTCCTTCCCCTCCTTTGTCAGTTCCCTCTCCCTTTAAAGAGTGGCATAGGGCATGCTGCTTTTTCCTTAAGAAGCACACCAGATTTCCTGTCTTAAACACACTCTATAATTAACAACCAGCAAATAATGAGTACCCAGGATATATAAGTCTATTAGAGTGCTGGCAGTGCTAAAGACTCATGCTGTTTCACTGTGGGCTCCACTTGAAGAGGTGATTTATGGAGGACATTTTTTCATTAAGTAATAGCAAATGGTTTCCACCCTCACAGTACCCAGCAATCTTCTGGGAACAGAACAGCAATATTGAGTCCTCTTCTGGAGAGGAACGTTTCAAGGACTTTGGCTAGAACATAAAATGACAATCATTTACTCAAGGTCATTAAAAAATAAGGGCAAATACAGCCAGAGGTTAAGCTTAAGGTACTTGACTGCATAAAATGCGTCTCTTAGAGAAATAATACAGTTGCTTTCAAAACTAGCAAGGGCTGTAACTATAACATTGTAGAAATAAAGAAAGGGCCAGATTGTCACCAGTTGTCTCAAATTATCATTGCTGTTGCTACTTATTCTACATTTAATATTAGTCCTAAACAGCTAAGCTCTTATTTCCCTAAATTACTCCAGATACTTCTACCTTGAGTGAATCACATAGAAAGCTCCACTATAAAGTGACAAAGCTTTGAGTTCTGCCCATGTGCCAGCTAACACCACAATAATATTGGTAGCTAATCATTTCAATTACCGACTTCCTTCTCCCCTAGGAGTAACCGTACAGAAGAACAAAATATAATTACACTGGCACTCCTGCTATTGCATCTGCTTTTTCTGCAGTTCTCCGGTGCTATTTACTACAAGGCTGTGCCTGCTAATAGGGATTTTTCCAGTGTATGGACATGCAGGAATCAAAATATCATAATTATAATGCCTTGCCTTCCTAGGCAACTCATTTAAGGAGTTCAAATACTGTAATAATATGAAAATAAACTTTATGAAATTCATGGGAATTCTTTCTCATATTATCAGTGACAGCACATCAATATGCTGGCATATAAAAGTACATGTAAAATAAATGGCAGTCTTGGCTCCCCAAAATCCAACACCGATTTTCTCAGCTGCTTTTCCCCTTCACATGAATAAAAAGAAAATGCCTACATTGAAAGATCTCACTTCAGCAGTCCATATACGTACATACAGCTACTAGAACAGCTTCGTTTTCTGGGATGCCAAGAACAGATTTTGCAGTGACCTGTTCCCACAAGGCAGGAATACCAGGCAAAAAATCTCCTCTGTATGTTAAAATCATTTAATATCCCTTTGCAATGCAATGCAGGTTTTTTTCCTGTGATTCACTACAGTCTTACTATAAAGTATGACAACAGGATAGAAAAGCTTAAGTCTATACAGTACTGATGTAATCCAAAGAGTGAGCTGAAATGAACACTGGAAAAATAATTAATTTCACATACACCCCACTACCTTGAACGAGCCTCCATCCCTGCAATACCACTGTGCCATGGCAAAAGGGGGAAGGAAAATGGCGTGCAAGCAGCACCAGCACACAGAAGTATAGTTATTTTCTCTCAACAAAATATTAGTTGGATATGTGCTTACTTTTCCATTTAAACTGAGTTTGCAATAGTCTGAGCATGTGAGAAAAATATGTACAGGGCCCAACAATTAGTTCAGTCATCATCACTTTACTACTTCTCTTAATTTCTTTTCTGCAGTGCCTCGTATAGTGGAGATGTTGCACAAACTACAGCTCCCCTTGGAGGAAATGCTCCACTCTGGAACAAAAACTGTTTTCCCGGAGCTTTAAAACGCACGAACGCTTGGTTATAATAAAGAGGGGCTCTGCTTTCTGAGCTTGGTGAAGAGAGTGAGCCTGGAGGTGTCTCACCACCACGCTGCGTTTGGGGCCTGACAAGCAGTTTCTCGGGGGCTCTCTGAAACATGTGGCAGACAGGGCTCCTCACCAGGGGGTGCCTGGGAGATGTGATGAGTACAACAAACACATGTTTTATGAGTGTACTGGTCCCAACAGCTCTCTGACCAGTTCTGCACACTCCAAGTATCACCTGCCACCTTCTGGATACCAGAACATAACCCTTGGAGCAGACAAGCTGTCTGCCTGCCACTACAGTTGGGATTTGCTGTTAAAACCCAGCTGGGCAAATCATATGCAACACTTAGATGGTTATTTTAAATCTTATGTGGCAAAACATCCTTCATATAACACTGTGAAAACATTCCCAAACTCTTCTGTGAGAATAATCATTATTTTATGCTCACCTCTCTTAAAAACACAGAGACACCTCTCTTAAAAACACATGTTTATAGTTGTCTTCTGCTCTTTTTTTCACTTCCACTAACTTGAAAGGAGCCCTATTTTCAAAAATCCAGGAGCCCGAATGTTCACTAGCTGCCGTTGCTACTTGGGCCCTCTTACACCATGTGCTACCTGCTGGGCTCTGCCAAGCACAGCACAACTTCCCTCCCAGGAGGACCAGCACCAGGAACCAGATGTAACCACACCAGAGCAACTTGAACACTAGCATTAACATGCACATACAGTATACACAGAAGTGTTTCAAAAATAACATTGCTTTCATAAATAACTTAGCATTTATTAACTAAAAATTCCATTTAATACCACCATGCTTTTCTGTCATCTTCTTTTCACTCTACTTGTGACATTTCCTAGAAATTTAACGTCACAACCTGCGAAGTTTTCAGATCATGGTAAGGGATATATTTTAGTTAAAAAGTGAAGAATAAACCTTGGACCTGCCCAAATTTCTGCTCTCCCTAACACTACAAAGGACTCTTTATTAAGAGACATTTGATAGCTTGCTAAAGAGAAGAGGACGTGTTTTTAAAGATAGAAAAACTGCCCTTTAAAAGAATCAAGTTTGCATAAGCAGTTCCTTTGCTTTTAATACCCTGGTTAATAGCCTGCCCTTCACAGTCATTTCTGTTATCTAAAGGGGTCAGTGCTGCTCAGGAAACCAAAGACACGCAGAATTGTCCTTACTACAACTACACACATTTATTGCAGTGGAATCCCTGCAGTACACTTAACGTTCCTTAACCTGGACAACTGGGGATACAAGTAAGAGTTCAGATTCTGCATTCTTTGTCTTACTCAGAACTGAAATCTATTAGTCTTCATTAATTTAATTGATGATGTTGAATGTTAACGTGTGCACTGGAAGGAAAGCTCAGATGTTTCAGGAATGCTATATTGTAGTGCTCTCCTTGGGCTATTAAGCAGAAGAAATGATTTGGAGAATTGACTTTCAGCCTAAGTTTTCGTTTGCACAAGAAACCTACGTATCATTCTACCAGAAGAGTCCCCAAATATATACATAAAAATATATTTTTTTTCACTTAAATAAACAGGGAAACCTCTGCTTGCAAAACATGTCACCTTTCAACATGAACATTTTCATTTATACTTTTACCATAATATAAATACAATTATTTTGTACTACTTAGTATAAATACTGTAACTATTGGCCAGAGTTGATAAGTGTTATTTTCTGTTTTAATTGTTCAAAAAATGCAGTTTAACAAAAGTCTGGTGAAGACTATTTCTACTATATTGATATTCAACATTCCATATTGAAAGGAAGCTGTTGATATAAAAAATAAAAATGAAAAAGAAGTAAGCCTTGGTCTTGACCAAATACATCAACTTTTCTTTGTTATATTAAGCAAAATAAAGATGTATCTCCTAAAGTAACTAGAAGCTTCCGGGATACTTGTAAATTTGTGATTTTGAAGGTGAATCTCTACAATCAAGGTAAATAGATTGCCAATCCCACTGACATCTCACAATCAATAGTTTTCTTCTTCCAAAAATATACCAGAAATCCCTCATATAGAAAAATCATGGAATGCCTTAATCCAGTGTTCAACAATAAAGGAAAAGCTTTATGAAAATGAAACACTGCTGAGACACCAAAAGGATTAAGTAAAATTCTTGCTAAGAAGAGATTACTTGATCCATTTCTCTGCTTTCAGCATTTCAAGTTAAAAGCCTTTGCTCTTCCAAAAAGTTTTGTTTTCCTATAAAGAGTACGTTGTTAAATTACCCTTTCCCTTCATTTATTTATATCATCTGCTAATTTCCAATGAAACTCTATTAGAGATGGATTTTCCAGCAGTACAATTCAGTTCAAACATTCAGCCATGAATTGTATTTAATACAAGAGCCACCCTATTAAAATAGATTATTAAAACATGTACCTACCCACCAGATTTTATGGCTAGTCTGCTTTAAGACCTGCAGCAAAATCAGCAATGGAGTGAACCTTAGAACAAGTTAGGATATTTTTCCTTTGTAATGCCACCTTTAGTGACTGCTAGGACAGTAACCTTCTCCATACCACCGGCTGAGGCTGGGCAGCACGAGAGGATACCTGCTGGCAGGGCTCTGACACCAATGTCAGTGAAACAGAAGACAGTGATACCTGTTCTGGGAACAGGCATCTTCTTACCTGTTACTTGGAAATTTGGGTAAATTAGGGGTTAAATACAAAATGACTGCATTGTCAGAATGCAATGAAAGAATAAAAATAAAAAAAAAAATCAAGTGCACACAATTATACTCCTGTGTCAGACACACAGAAGTTGAAAGAAAAGTTAACAGAAAGAGCATATACAATAGCAGTGGAAAATACTGCAGTAACATTATGTTAGGAACTGGCAAGGTCAAGCGTCACGTTAGACAAAGGGGCCTGTTCACTGGAGCCTTCCTGGTGGAACAAGTGTTTTCTGTACATTAACGGAACACACAGCAAACTGATAGCAGCAAAATGCTGCCATCCAGCTTGTCCATCTAACAACTTTAAAAAAGACCAGTTTCCTCAAAGAAATGAAAATTCCTTGTGGAAATGGAAGATTTTCCCCAAAGTAGAAAGGAAACAGACCAATACATAGCAGTGGAAATTCTGCACCCGTATTTACCAAAGATGACCCTGTCCCTCACCAAGTCCTGTTGGCCTGGGGAAAGCCACGTGAGCAGGTTTCCCACCAGCCTGAAATCTTTACCCACCACCTCCTCAGCCCAGCTGCAAGGCTGCCACATTCCCCTCGGCTGTCCTGTAACACTGGTGCGAGATGATAGCAGCAAGATGACACTGCACAAAACAGCCAGAAAATTAGGCGACTGGGGCAGGGATGGAGGAGGCCTTTATCAAACACCTGGCCCTGGAGCCAGAACAACAGCCATCCTGCAGCTGCCTCATCACAACAGCCCATTTCTTAAACAAGCACAATACCATGTGCTACTATTAAGGTGAAAAGATCCTGCTCTAATTGGTTTGTAATCCACAGCCTTGAAGCATCCAAATACTGTTATCCAAGACAGCATTTTATAATTTATTTTAGGAACAATAAAAACTATTATCTACTTTTCAGAAGAGAGGATTATCAAAAAAATCACATTTTACATTCAGGACATAACAAATAGAATTCAGACTTTCAGCTGCCTGGGTAAGTAGCAAGATGTAGTGACTATTAAATAAAATCCATTAAGTATATCCTCAAACAAAAACATCCCTGGAAACACTGCTCTCAAATAAGCAAAGGGCAATAATTTCTGTTCATATGCAGAAAAGAGGTATTTTTCTATTGCTACCTAAGTTACTGTAAAGTTTTTAAATGATTTTTTAATGGACTATCAGTGTTTTTTTTTTTTTAATTATTTTCTAAAAGCCAAAGGTGGTGTTTGTTTCTATTTAAAAGAAAATTAAGTCAAAATAAATGAGACAAAATATGAAGACTAAAGGATGGAATTAATTCATTCTACTTCCGATTACTTTTTGTGATACAGCTAACATTTAATTTGGCAGGCAATATGATTTGCACTTCAGAATCAAGAAGCTCCTTTTAACATGATAAGCTACATTCATCAGAAGTTTAAAACAAAATTCATTCTCTGTATCAACTATAATGATTGACAACATAAATATGTGCATCAATGAACCGAGACAGTTCTCACAATAACAAAAATTCCCTGAAAAAGGCATATGCATCCAGACTGTATTTTTGATTTTGCAGCTATCCGTAGATTTGATTATTAAGCAACAATAACACTATCCAACATCTCGTATATTCTGTGATCAAGTATCTTTGAACATAATGCAAATTAAGGGATGCCAGTGGAAGACTCTTACTTTTTCCCACTCTAGTGGATCATTCCAAAAAGTTCTTGTATATTTTAAAAACAAACAAAAAAAACCCCACACTATTATTCATGATATTGTATCTATTGAAACAATATTATATATACTGAAAACTGCAGTCACATACAAATAGAAGAAAATATATTTTTATACCACTACAGTAAGTTTAATACAGCTAATTTTGAATCTTGCTTTCCAATGCTATTGTAAACTTAAAAAGCATTATGGCTTTTAAGAAATAACCGTACTGCACATGGAAGATAAGAAACGTCCACATGGGCTTGGACTCTGCAGTGTAGCTCTTCAGGACTGAAAGTACGAAGAAGGAAATCAACCACTTTCCAGCAAGTTGTTCTCAACTTGAAAGCAAACATAACATTGAATAAAAACAGAAAAGGACAAATAAGAGAGAATGGCCGTTAAAACAGGTTACAAAGGCAGACATCCTACTTGTACAATTTCAACATCTTCATACATTTCAGAAAAATATATACAAGGAATCCTAAAATATGTCCATAATGACAGGTTTTTCCCATTATGTACAAAAATAGGAAACTTAATGCGTAAACTGCATCTATATACGTCTTAATAATAAGGTTTTCATGTAGTGTCTTTGGGGAAACTGCAAATCAATCATGCTGCAAGACTACACTGCCTGAGTCTTAATAATCCAACAGCCTGGGAATGCTATAAGCACCCTGCCTGATGCAGTTTGTTGTTGCTCTGTACTGAAAATTATATATGAAGGGAAAAAGGTCACATCCATTAATTTGCTAGCATTAGTCACACTGCAGATGAAATCACCAACACCCAGTTGGGCTCACTAGCCTACAGAGCTCTCATGTCATTTTTTAATTCTTAATATAATTTCTAGGAAGTGAATACTGTCTTCTAATGTTTTTGTTTTGTGAATATTCAGTATTAGTTCATTTGAGAAAGACTAGAGCTTAATGGTGTGAAATCAGAAGATATGGTACTCATACCACAAATTAAATCAGCCCTGGAATGCTGCTTCTGAGTTTTACTAGAAATTAACTTTTAGAGCAAAGACAGCGAGTAAATCCAATTAATTTCAAAATATTAACATAAAAAAAAAATGGTTCAGAATAAGCATCCAACACAGGAGCAACTAAAAATACTACACAAGGTAATTGCAGCATCTTCCCATCCTCAAAAATATTGTATCATCAAATCAATACAGCTGGAAAGTTGAAGCTAAGAAGACTGAACACAAGAATGAGATCTGGCCTTACTCTTAAATCCTTTTTTTTTTTTTTTTTTAAATATTGTCTTGGAGAAACAATGATCCACCTATGCCTTTTTAATTATTTTATAATAATAATAATGTATGTTGATCAAGAATACTGTATGTTATATATATAAATACTATAAACACAGAATAACAACTGTCATACTTCAAGAAAAAAGTTATCAGTAGCTTATGTAAAAAATTAATGCTATAGCAGTATGGTAGTAAAATACACTATTTTTTAATAAAACTAGAAAATAGTTTGGAGATGAAAAATGTTCATTGTAAACATACAAAAATTGAGGATAGGTGCAAAAGTACCTGGAATTCTGAGACCTCACAAATACTGTTTTACTTTGATTCACTCACATTTGCATATACCTATGCTAACCCTTCTCAGCTTCAGTTAATAATTGTGCTTCAAGTTTTCCTTCATTGCAAAAAGACTTGCAGAACTGAATTACAACCCCCTGAAAACAGAGATTTAATAGAACCACAAAAGGACCACAGCTGCACTATTGGATACTACCCTAATTAATATTACATAATCCATACAACACATGTGATCAATTTAGAGGTCCCAGGCGGTTCTTAAGTGAATGAATGCAATTTGTAAGCTCTGATCTGTCACTTCCACTTAGAGTAGAAGTGTCTACATTTCATATTACATTGTAATGCATGCTGTAAGCCTCTATCAGAACTCCAATTGCTCATATAATGATCAAGTTCCAGAGACATAATTAGGAAATAGGGAAGACAAGACCCGTAAAATCATGAGATGATGGCAGAGAAAAGGTAGAAAGAAAGGGAGGAATGCAGTTACAAAAGGGTCAAGTGTAACCTGCTCAAGAAGGCTACAGTTGTTGGCCATTGGTTGGCAGTGTGGGGAGGAATTCAGGAAAACCTGATTTACTTCAGGGTTATTTTGCATGAAGTGGAAAAAATGTAGCAGATTATGCTGTGTACTTTAAAATTGTGTTCCATATCTAGGAGAACATCAGCTGAAAGCTTTCTGCATGTCTTATTTCCTATACCTAATCTATTAGTGTGGTAAAAAGGAAATAAACTTCTAGTCCTTCAGCAGTTCACCTGGTATAAAAAGGTGACGACTGGTTTTGGTCAGGAAATGAACTCACTTAACTAAGTTGTAAGCAAGAGCTGCAGTTTTCACAGTAAATTTTATAAATTCTCAAATTTGAACTAAGCTCCATTTCGAAAGACAAAAGGGTTATGTACACAGTTAAGTTTGAAACCTGTTTCCATTGAAGAAATGGGAAAACCGAAATGTAGATCTGAGATCTTCCTTATAGTATAAGCTTCCTAATTAAAATACAAAAAGAATGGCTTCATTTTGGCTTTAAATATATATATAAAAGAATAAAATAAGTGTTGAGACACTGTTAAAACCCATTTAGGATTTTTCCCAGAAGATTATATGCAATGAAGAAAGATTTCGATATATCTAGATTCCATACAAAGCAAAGCTTACAAGCCATTTTTGCTAGTGAGTCAAAGCCAAATAACACCATCAGGGAAACCCGTGCAACAATTACATTTCGTCCCCACCCAGACTTCACATTTAAGTAACAGTGTTTTGAAATAATGCCAGTTAGAGCACAGGTCTGGGAAGGAGGGTTGCGGGCTGGCAAGCCAGGCTCTGATATAGATAATGCATATATAATATATATAAATATATATATTTATATATATTATATATAAATATATAATGCATATATAATATATATAATAATAATATAATAATATAATAACATAATAATATAATAATATATATAATAATATATATATAATATATAATATATAATATATAATATATAATAATAATATAATAATATAGATATGCATATAGATATGCATAAGACTCTTATGCAGCTATAAACTTTTCTTTTACAAAGTACAATACTTTATAAGATGCTGAAACAACTAATGTAATTAAAATCATCCAGTATTTCCTACACAATGGTAAATCTTGACCAGAACTAAAATAAATCAAATTTAACGGTTTAGAATAAATAACCCGAAACATGAAAAAAGATACTATAATTGCAGTCGCTAAATATGGCTCCAGATAATTATTATGCTGGCTTTCATTGGGAAAAAGTTGTGTTTAAATGAGAAAAAAAAAAAAAAAAAGAAAACAAAAGAAAACCTAACCCACCCAACAAAAACAGAAGAAAAAAAAAGGCGGGGAAGGGGAGGGGGGCAAGGGAAGAAAAGCATTTTAGGAAGGGGAGGGGAAAAGCCAGGAGAGTGGTGTTTGCAATGCTCCATTATGCCCTTATTTAATTCTGTAGTGAAGATCCCATTGACTTCAATGAGAATACAGGTTGGCAGGAAAGAAACAAGCAGAATTAAATATTTTCCAGACAATATTAATACACTGCTTTCATTTCTCAACTCTGACAACCTATTTCCCCCTTTTGTTGTTGTTGTTGTTGTTGCTATTGCAGTTCCTTTACTTCAGCAGAGACAAGGTTTCTTCAGCAGCTCCTGAATCACTGGATTCTGTGCAGAGCGCGTGCATCAAGACCCATCACATGTGGAAGACCACAGAAATCCAAGTAAAAAGGTGTTCAGTAACAGGGTGGTTACTGTGAGAGAAGTGCAAAACAGGGAATGGAAATCTGCACTGCCTGACTGGCTCATCACAGCCATTACGTGTAACATTTATGCCCATCCAAATCGGAAAGAAAGAACAGAGACAGGAAAAATCCAGTAGAAGAAGTGCATTACAGAAGTTTCAAACCTGCTCTGAGGTAAAACTAAAACAATTCCTAACCAGCCTAATATTTTTTGAACCACAGATCTTTCAGAACGACATAGCATTGCAGCAACTATTAGAGGTAAAAAGAACTTGAACACTGCAAATACTGGAAGATTCAGGGTATCTTGTTGCTCTAAAAATGGACATTAACTATGGTGACAACATAGACTGCAACACGCAGTACTTATGAAGAGAAAATGATCAAACACTTCTCTTTTCCACTACCATGAATTACTTACTAGAAAAACCTACCCTGAGAATGTGCAAGAGCTCCATAGCACTGACACATGTTTTAAATACTTTGTGTTATTCTGTGCAATGCATTACTTCACCAGCCAGTCACAGGGGGCCACACACCGCTGTCCCCACCAGCCCTCACGGCACAGACGCCTTGCTCTGTTACGCTCAGCCCTATTCCACGACTAATCTTTTGACAATGAACTTAATCCAGTTAACGACAAAGAATGGTAAAACATCAGAGTAATTGGATAACGGCCTCCAATTCTGTAATTATTTCATTAGGGCAGCAGGCAAGGTTTAAGCAGGGGACGCCCACAAGCACTGAGGGGATTCACCAGCCCTCAGCCACTCCTGAGGGGGTGGGGCTTAATGGCACTGGCAACCTGACAGAAATTAGAACGGGATTTAGGACAAACTTAACTCATGTTATGTTTTTTGTCAACTACAAACCAAGTGGCTGCCTTACCAGCACTGAGATTCCAGAAAATATCCCAATAGGGCTATCTTTCCCTCATGTTTTCTGCAGTCTCCTCCAGCTCCTGCTCCTTGACTGACAGCTGTGGGACGCACAGGGATCCTTCCCTCCTTTTTGACCCCAGTTCCTCAGCGGGGAGGCTGGCTGATGCCTGGAGGTGAGGAGCAGCCCTGTCACCTATGGGGATGCTGCCACAACAGCAGGGACACCCTTGGGGGCTCCACTTTACCTCACCCGGCCACTTACAGAGGGCAGCACGCTGTTAGCGTGGTACTGCTACCAGGCCTCTGACGAGCTCAGAGAACAAACATAATGGCAGCCTCAGCAGAGCCATGTAACGAGGGTCCCACCTCAGGCTTGTACGCTTTCCTATGGTTCCTTGATCTTCCTACCAGTATTGTCAACAAGATCAGCTCTAGCGTAGACAGATAGTAGGAGTAATTCAGAACAGAAAACATTTTATTGAGAAGGAGGATGTTGTTTCAAATGTAGAACAAAATAGACCACAGTATTTCCACAGAAATCACTTAATATTGACCAAAATATTTAAACACAAAGTGTCCTAAAATCTCTATAAACACCTGTATCCATGCCACATGCACAGGTACACCAGAGAAGATAAAGCCAGATGAGTAGTCGCTGATCCTCAGTCGTGTGGACCAACAGTGACATCTGGGGGAGAGGCAGGATGAGCAGAGGTTGTTGTATTCCTCAAGCAATCAGAAACAGCAGAGAGATCAGCTGTAACCAGCTCCCCACCCTACGCACCTGGCCTTTTACCCTTGGATGAATTCTAATTCACTCTTCAAAAATAACTCACTTCTTAAAATTGAAGTTCTGGCTATCCATTTATTGCCAGTGGACCTGAGCATCTTGTGCTCAACTGAGGAGTGGTGCTGTCTTGCCTTAAGGAGCCACTGAGGTCACCCAGCACTGTTTTACACCCAGAAGAAGAAAAGCATGTGGATATTTATATTCTTATGATTGGTACATGAAAAATTGGTATATGAAAATTTCAAACATTGCTTCTTGCAGGTGCAATTATTTTCACAAAAACACTTATATTTGCTTAAAAAGAAATACAGTGCCACAAGAAGAAATTAAAGTATCATTTTGACTAAAATAATAAGATGTTATGAAAAAAAGTCTTTCAAAAAGTTTTTTCTATTTGATTAAAAACTCTCCTTACAGATCTCTCTATTTTGTGTTAACTACAGAGTGAAAAAGCAAACTTAGTTTTGCACTCAGCAAAGGAAGAAATGACCTCCCACACATTCTCCTTGCCTCCTCCCCATCTGCACGGGCTTCTCAACTCCCACATTCGACTTCTCGCTCCCTTCTGAACAACCTGCCTCCCAGACCACAGTGTCACTATTTATTTATTCATTCTTATCTTCAGGGCAAAGTGCTTGAGGGTGTTCCTGCCAGCCCTGAATTATCCTTCCTTTCCTCTGCTGTGATGGAGGAAGCGAAGCTGCTTCACCAGACATGGAGATGGGCATCTCTGCAGCCTCCTCTCCCTGTGGGGTTTTGTAATTGGGACAGGCCCAGCTGGGTGGCAGCAGCTTCCACAGCCTTCCACACATTAGAAATAAGAGTGGATGAGCAGTTAGTCACAGGAGGTGCTTTGCTCAGTGGGTGACCCTAATGATAATGTCTAATTTTCTGAAAATAAACTGTAGATATTGAACAAGTATTTTGGCATTTCAATGAGCTGCTGAAATACCTGCAATAACACATTGTCATCTCAAATGTTTATCCTGAGTTACTGTTAATCTGATTAACAAATAAACAGACTTGCTCAGTACTAAGCTAACTTGACAACAGCAGTTTCCTTCTCTCTGACTTCATTTGCAGTCAATAGCTCAAAGCCATGTTGTTTCTGGTACTCTGCATAAAGAATTTATTTTTTTTCTTCTATTTTCAACTGAGTACAAAATGGATCTCAGGAGCCATTACTTCTTTCAACTCATAAACTGTTCTGGAAATTTATTTATTTATTTATTGTAAAAGCACTTGAGAGTGCTGTATCTGATAATCCTGTATCTTTTTTTTTTTTTCTCCAACCCTTACTTCCTCTCCCGTATATAATTATTCTACTATTCTGTCTCTATAGAAATACACTATTCTACAACTTCAGACTACTGGCTTTTTCTAGAAGAACCCATGTAATCAACATTTTAGGCCACTTCTGTGTTGCTGCTTTACATGACTGTAGATGGGATTTGAGCAGAGCACCCCACCCAAGAGCACCAAAAAGCAACTACTGGACAGTGCTGCAGCTCTCACCCTTCACAAAGTAAGTGTGCTGTGGATGATACTGAAAGATTGATGCTTACAAACAGCAGGAACTACATGACAGATTGTACTTATTGCTGTAGCAGCAATGTGCAAAAGCCTTGGTTTCTCCGGAAGATCATCATCTTGCTTGTTTTAAGGCTGCCTCTCCTATATACTTTGGGAACCAGAAACCAATACAGGTGGTTGGAAAGTTTCCCAGGCAGAATTGGTGTTTTTATTATGCGTGAAGGAGTAATAGTAAGGAATCTCAAATCACTTGTAAGAAAAGCAACTGTTTCTGAAGCGTGATTCAAAAATGTGAATAATTGAATGTGTTTCATGTAATCAATGTAGAGAAGTTAGAAAGAAACCTACTTGAACTAACATACCTGTGAAAGTCACACATTTCAGATCTTATTTCATCTTCAGGGAAGAGCACACCTTAGAAATGGTGACCGCATGGTGACTTGTAACAGCAAATCAAATTGTCACTGGCAAAAGACCTAACAGATGCACACACCCCTATGTAAGCAGACAACTTTGCTGCTATGTGTATCTCTTCTTGATGACAACAATTCTCTTGTACAGCAAGGATGCAATCCACAGTCATGCTAACAGTATACTGCCATCTCAGCTAATTTAGCGAGAAGTAAATCTCAATTCTTTCTGATGGAAATAATTATAATATTTTGCCTGTACATTAAGATATTTCCCACTTGAATGCAAATAAAGAATACAGTCAATAAATCAGACCAAGAGAAGATAGGAAGTATTTATGGCATGATAAGGACTGGAAGAATACGTATGAATGAAACATTGAAGCTGACTGGAATAAGGTTGTTATCTGACAGAAGTTATGAGCTTCCTTACTAAAAAAGGGAAGGACTGAACAACACAATATAATAATTGGGACTGGAAATTCCATGCACTATTGCAATGTACCCACTCTCTGTATGTTCATAGTATAGTTTTACAAAACATCTGATTACAAGATATTTCCCTTTAATCATATATAAAAGAGCCCATAAAGTAGGAGACACATGATGTAAACTTACTGAATCAAGCCCCCAAAACAGAAAAGAGAGTACTTTTTTTCCCCCCACAGTTGCATACACAATTTACAGATTTTACAACAGCCAAATAAATGACTTTTCAGTCATTCACATTCCAGATGTATTAGATTGCACTAACTCACTAGGCTTGATACGTTGAAATTATCACAGAGTCCTGAAAAGCTGTTGGTCAGGGAACAACTGCTCCTGAAAATTTTCATCGCTAATAATAAACAGTCTAGGTGTTTTTGTATAAATAAAGCGAGGAAGAGCCATGGGATCATTAAAAACCAAATATGAACAACCAATTACAGAATAACTAAATTTACAACCAGTATAACCACCACAGCTTTCTGCATGCATGGACCACTCCATTAACTGTAGGAATACACTATTCCAATGACCTTTTGAAAAATTGCAATTGTAAGGTAGAACCGCATATAAAAAAAGAAAAACATAGATGTATAAGGGGGCTCCTCATTCCTACAGCTGATCAGAGAATAAAGTTTGCCCTTCATTTTATACCACTGTCAGGGCAGAGTACTGCATATCTTGAATAGAAGACAAGAGGTTTAAAGTCTTGGCCAGGTAGACCACGGGAGCCACAAATCCACTAGATTCATCGGCAGACACGAGGCCTCCTGGGTGGCCTGCATATACTTCACCAGCATCAGTGGACACTGCAGAAGAAATTGTTATACGGTGGAGGAGAGACAGCACTTGCATGCACATGTGTTTGCAGTGGTGCATGAGACGACAGGTTTAGTCTTAAGCCTTACATTTTCTTTAATTAAATGGGATGAATTACTTCCATGCGCTTAGAAATTTAATTGGTTGTGAAATATGTTGAAGAGTTCAAAAGTGCTTTTTGTTATAAATAAAATCATTTATTGTGAAAGATGTTGGCAGAATTATATTTTATTTTTATACAAAATGTTGGAAATGGTCTCCAGCAAATTTTATGGAAGATGGATCACTATTCTAAAAGGATGAAATGGACAAGGAGAAAAATAAATATAAGCAGAGGCCAGAGCCTGATATAGCTTAAGTTAAAAAGAGAGACCTCATTTTTCTTTCCATCCTGAACATTACAGCTGTAACAGCTTTATTACTACAGCTTTATATATGTTTACATTTTTTGCTGATTGTTGGCATTACAGCCACATCTGGTATCATTTTTCTTAACTTGCCTTATTACCATTTGTAAAGTGTTTCCCCCCACTCCCTGAGCCTCTCAAGGATCAATCTTCCCTTGCCATTTCGCCCTGTCTTGCCCTCCTACTTTCTCCTCTAAGTGTCATACTTTCTAAGACCTTTTTTCAAGAGGTAATGACAACATGAACAGATCCTTTTCATTCTTTTCAAATAAGGAAGAATGCAAATAGAAGGGCTGATTTGACAGCCTGACTGTTTGGCTGTGCTAGCTCCACTCTCATAAACCTAATTCCAACTCCCACTCTGATATGCTAGCAAACAATATATTTAATTATATCATGCTGGTAGTACCAGGCCCAGATAACTGTTTTCCTGGCAACGTTTTCCTAAACTGACCTTATGGTCAATATCTCAGCTTCCACAGCTTAAAATAAATTTCAGGCTGCAGAATACAAATTTATCACCTGGGAGACACCCCCACCTCCATTCAGCACTGAGTTATGGGAAGCTGCCTTGCTCTGAAGCACAGTTGACATCAAAGAAAAGTAACATGGGCTCCTTTCTTTCTTCCATGTTTCTAGCTTTGAGTAATTAACTACCTGTGACACTTGCACATTTTCACACTAATTGAGAACATACAAAATATTTTATCTTAAATGCAGTTTTAAAACCTGTGGGAATCTTCCACTCCTGTTATTAATGAAAACCAAAGTTCAAGATATTTTTAGGGTTGGAAGAGTCAAATTTGTCATTAAATAGAATACAGCTCACTTACTGACTAAAAATAAATAAAATGCTTTAAACTGTCTCAGTGAATTAGAAAATAATTGTATCACTCTAGCGTTTAAACAGCAAAATGAAATGAAATATTAGAGAGCAAAAGGAAAAGTACATAACTGGAATAAATCAATAGGATGTTCTTAAGAGGCCAAAAAAGAAAGTCAGGGACAGAGCATGGGGAATGCTACCCTATCAAGAAGGCAACAAATCTAAATTTGGAAATTTTTATTCTTCTACATTGGACGTATCTAATATATATTTATTCTTTTAAGAAAAAATACATCTATTTAAATGTACTACATAGGAGAAAACTGTTCTCTAGCAAAACTACAGCAAGCAGGACGCTTTATTCTGGACTGGCTGTGTTAGCGTCTAAAGAGAACTATCACTTTGGGGTGGACTTGTGACTGCTGAAGAAGGCTGGGTTTGGTGGCAATAACAGATGAAATCATAGCATCAGCACACGAAATCAGCAATCCCATCACCAAACTACATATTTATATCATGGTGGCATTTTTGAGCCTCGGTAAAGGGGAAAGACTCTGCTGTGCTATAAATACCAAGTAAAAGGGCCCTGATCCAAAACCATCCTCACATAAAGATATACCCTGGTAAGGTAACAATTATTTAGCCCACGAATATTTTTGAGGACTTGAGTTCACTGGCAACCTCCCACATGAACCACCCATTACAGAAAATATGTTGAACGGAGAGTAAGACCATAAATTAAGAAACATTTTAACACCTGAAAGGTTAATAGTTTTTCTAATAGATTTTGCTTCAATCTATCAGAGAGTTTAAAGGTCGAATTATCTGAATATTTATACAGATATGATTCCTTACACAGACTTGCTAAAAAACGGCAAAGTTTGAGGGAGTCTTGAAATACAGAGGGTCAACAAGACTCCACCTGCAGAAGCTGCAGCATCTCCTTGTGTTCATGTCACTGCCAATGTTCACATTTATTTACTTTTTAATCCAAAACGTGGTAACTCCAATGCAGTAAATTACAAATGGAGAGATCTTTTCAGCGCAGACTTTTAAAGTTTAGTCCCATTTGGAGTGCACTAGATGAAGTTTTAGCTCTGACACTTTGTTTACTCCTGCCACTTAGAGGCACTCATGGTCTTTGAAAAGAGATGTCAAGACATGCAGGTGTTTTCTATTTCACTTTGACATGCAGATTTAACGAAGAAGAAATGACAAGAATGTCATGGTCTCTGGTGGAAGGTATGGCTTCAAAAGCTGTATTTGTGCTGCCAAAACAGCAGATTTTGGAGAATGTCGATTCTTCTTTATATACAATATAATTATGCTTATTTGCTGAGAACTCAGCTCCAACCATTTTTTTTTTCTCTCTGCAAAATTATTATGTCTCTTTTTGTTATCTATGAAGAAACAGCATTTTTGATGCAATATATTGAAAAAGAAGCTATAAAAAGCATAGTGGCCACTTCACTTTCTATCATCAATGTTAAATATATATATATATATACACATTTGAAGAAAATGGCAACAGTGCAACCATTAAAAAATTACAATGGAACAGGATGCTCAGCTTTTTGCTTTCTGGATCAACAATGTTTGCAAGCTCCTGTAACATCTTCAGCTCCCCATTTTCCTCCTTGCACCCACATACCTTCCAGTTTGACAGCAGCATAATGGGTGCATGCTCAGGCGGCGTGGAACTCACCTCATGTATAGCTGTACTCCTTTTTAAGGAGTTTTTACTCCTTTTAACTCCTTTAACTCCTTTTTACTTGACCAGAAAATTGGACATCCAAAGGTCTGTTCAATAGATTTTTTTAAAAATAATATATACTTGTAGATAGATATAACATACACACTATATACACAATATAATGTATGTAAAGGTAAGACAAGGTTTCTAGACAAAGTATTATTATTTAAAACAAGCAGTATAGTCAGGAATGGATGATAATTTGTCCAACATGAAGGAGGTTCTAGGTTCTCAAAAGCCTGTCTACTTCTTCCACCTCTACCACTTACTCTAAAAGTAACAAACTTAGGCATGCCCCCCAAAAAATCATTTAAGAGATTTACTGCCAAGATCACACGTAAGGAAGCACAGCTGTACCTGGCTGTTGAGCTCCATACAGTCAGTGCAATCTCAACACACCAAAGACCAGATGCCTCAAAATACTGGGGAAGGAGCCACTGGCTCATTACTGTGAGGCACTCCAGGCTCTCCTGAGCTGCCTTCATGCAAACACTGAGCACACAGCTCCGCTTGGTTTGGAATGTCAAAAAATCTCAGCTTAAATTGATAATATATGGCTTCACAAGGCAGAAATTAAGAAATCAGCTGAAACTGTTCAAATAGCTGAGGAAATAGGAAGACAGGCATTTTTATTTACATATATGAACACTACATGTAGAAAAATAAGAAAGAAAATCCAGGTGTATTTAAAGAGAATTGCAGTGAGCACACAGATCAGTGAGAGAGAAGAATAAAGAGAAGGAGGACAGCTAGGACAGTTCTATGAGGTGTTTAATGTCCCCTACCTTGGCACAGGCATCAGCAGAGTTGAGGAAACTTGAGCATTGCATTTGAATGCAATCATTCAACTTGCAACATCAAAATGTTCACAGTTCTGACCTCGTCAAACCCACCTCCCCACTCTCTGCTTTGTAGTTGATAAACGGTGATGTTTTTTTGGTTTACTTTTAGCCTTTTAATGAAAGTAAGAAGAATTACCCCCAAAAAATGCAAAGACACTTTCTGAAAAGTGTCCAGTTATCAAGAAATCGAGAAAACCATTGTGGCTTGGACTAACCGAGCCAAACCTATAAAAGGCAACAGGTGTTGAGAATAAAAAAAAAAGCTTGGCCTCAGTTCCACATGCCTTGATTATTTATTCTTATTTTCTGAATTAGTGTCTGGAGTTGGACAGATAAAGAACCGGGACAGCAGAAAATATAACTGGTTAGTGGTAATGACAGCTGTTATCCATATGCTGACAAAAGGAGGACTTAGTTTCTAGCAACTGGGACCAAAAATGTTTTTTTTTTTTTTTTTTTTCTTTTCTGTGAGTACCTAAGGATAGACAGGCAATAATTAGTGGCCCACTGAATAAAAAGTTTCTTACAGACCCCATAGCAAAAGGAAGTTAAACTTAAATTATATGCTATATATATTTATTCAGGGATATAAAGGCTGTTTTTGTTGTTGTTGTTGTTTTTAATAAGAAAAAAAACTTTCATATTATGGATTAGATGTTTTAAATATCTTAATATTTTTGCACCCAGGGGAACATGAATATTGTACTGCCACAGTCACAACCAATCATGCAATCTAAAGAGCATGCCAAGTCTGGAAGGCATATTGAGCATGTTCTCCGGCAATGATATCATAAAGGTTCCCACAATGGAAAACACATGGCCCCAATTCCTTACATTCCCTAACCGGTACACATGAAGCTTCATTCAACTCTGATCACTTCAGTGACAAAATCAGAAAGAGTCAGAATCTAAAATTAAGAAAACAAGAACTCCAGGTGCCTGAATTTTACACACTAATCCTGCACTTTGATAGATGTATTTAAAAAAAAAAAACACAGGTGTATTCTCAACCTCTAAATAGTGCTAGTCTGAAACTCAGCATAGGATTTGGAGTTCACTGCTGACACAAAAATATAATACATGATATAGAGTTGTTTATTACCAAGCATGCCTCGGAAGGGATGACATTAAAACAAACTCCTTTCTCCAATATAAATATACGTGTTCACTGAAACAAAGAAAAATCTGGCAAATCATTCTCTAAAAGTGAAGTTACCAGATGTAAGTGCTATTGTAGCTGCTACAGATCCATGGAAGCACTTAATCATGCTGAGAAATGATGCCTCTTCCCAGTGAGCTGAAGTGCTATCTCCTTTGTCTTCCTGTGTGTTGTACACCCTCAGGAGCTATTCATCGTGTCTTCTGCTACTCGTATTTGTTGCAGTTCATATGGTTTCACATTCATCTTTGACAGAGTTTACTGGAATTGTGCTGTCAGTAGGGAGCCATATGAGATGGAAATGGAGACGTACTTGAAATTCCAGAGAATGAATTCATAACGCCAAACTTTCTGTACCAAGAGTTTGCTTCATCATGTTTTGGAAAAGCTTATTCTAAGAAAACCAACCATGTTTATGAGATATAGGGTTAGGGGACATGGGAAAAAACAAGTTCTTGCTGGCAAAATCTTTATTATGTATAGCAAAAAACTTCAGCAAATGTGGTCAAGCAATATAATTCTTTCTTCCCCTCCTACTGAGAGAAATCACAAGCCTCTCAGAAAGCTTGTAAAGACAATTTTTGTCTATGAAATTTACAAAATCCTTTCAGTTCAGACAGCATTGTTTACTATCTTGACAACAAGAGATCTGATACTTCCACAGGCATTTTATCCAAGTTAAGAAGAAACTTCTCAAGACAACTTATTTAGAGAAAGAAATCAGGGAACACACATAGTTCACTAACATATAGATTTTATGTATTGATTTTCATGAAGAAATTTTTACTTTCTTTAAATGGAAGTCACAGAATCTTTATTCCCACTTTACACGAGACAAACAGAAATGTGGACAGATGAAATGACTTATTTAGGATAAACACAGAAAAAGATGGACTAAGAATTAAAACCAAGCTGTCAGAGTATTGGTTCAGTGTGCTGCCCCCAGATCCAACACCTTATTGATTACAAGGAAGAAAGAAAGAAACATGATTGAAAAAAGAAGCAAGGCTAAACTCTCCACACTATTTCAGCTTTTCTTTAACAAACAAGGAAAAACTATAAGTTTTACTTGTAGCTTATCTGCAAGTTGTTAGACTTGTATTAAGTACTTGCATATGAAGTGTCATACTACATCATATTAAATGAAAGCTCTCTTTATTAAAAACTTGCAAACAAAATGAAAGTCAAAACCCTAAAAGTCACACGGCCAGTGTATCTCAGAATAGTCACTCTAATTTAAAAAATGTGTTATGAAATTTTGGCTGCCCATATGTCACCTTCTATAGAAGGTCCAGACATGCTGAGAACACAGCCACTATTTCCCAATTGCTAAACATGCTTTGCAGATACACATATTTTCATGTCATGAAATAAAGGCCTCTTCTTCAGTGACTACAGTGATCCCGAATACCAAATTTATTTTCAGTGCCAGAAATGTACAGCACAAGAGAGGACTAAACCAGAACTAACTGGCATGGTGAGCTAATCTGCAGTATAAGCAGCCTGCAATGAAAAACCTGGTATCTGCAACAAATTAAAATCAAATAGGTGATCTCATGAAAACCTTTAAAACATTCTCAGATCACTCAGAAACCTTTTAGATATGTATCAAAGCTGTACCTTTTACATATTGAGATGTGTATATATGGAGTCACTTTGGTCCATCTGGCAGCCTCTGCTCAAAGGATGTGGAGGACCGGGCAAGAATGTGCGTGTGTCTAGACAGAGGTACAGTGTAAAAGCTCGCATTGTGTCTGCCTCCAATTGTGTGGCTCCTGCCAGTTCCATAAGACACTTAGATGGAAATATGTATACATATATACACAAACCAAAAAGTACGTATACATGTCTTGAAGAGATTTATGGAAAAAGATGGCTTTAAAAGTGAAATTTTATTAAAAAAAACCAACTTTGTTCTTCCTTGTTATTAAGGAATACACAAGAAAAAAGTTTTCCTTGAACTCCAACAGCTCCCCTCTTTTTTTTTTTTTCCTCTTTTCTGTTTCTTTCAATGGTTTATAATATATAGTTATCCATAAGAAAGAAATTGGTATGAAACAGATGCTCACCTTGATATATGGAAACACATTAACAGGACACTTCTCATAGCTGTGCCCCATTGGTGGATGCTGCAGCTTCAAGTATGTTATCACATGTATCACAGTATTAATCCCTACAAGGAGCTTTCTTACTGGTGAATCAAAATGGTGTGTAAATAATAAATGGCAGAGATTTCATCTTCTAGAGACAGAGATTTGTGACCTGTTTTCTCACTTAGCTTTCACTTCTGAAAAAATGGGCACGTGGTTTTATATAACCTGACATTTTTCAAGGAATGTTTGACCCTTGCTTTGGTTGGTCATATCTGACAACAAACACAAGAAAAAACATACTTCAGGGCTTTCTACTCTTAGCAGTCATAGAAAATCAAGTAAAATATATACTTCAGTCATCACAAATCTCTAACAGCAAGATAAAAATACCGACTCAGAGCAAATCCCTATTCTTCAGCTGAGTTTGATAAGACGAGGTGGCTTTGAGAAAACATTTTTTTTTTTTGAATGAGAAAGACTAAGATCATTCTTAGTTCCTAAATATCTGGGAAAGATAATTAGACCACATGAATTTCTTATTTTATCAGACAGTTTCACAGAAGAAAAGAGGAATCCAACTTTTGAAGATACTGCGGATGCAAACACAGAAATGCATCATTAACTCTGATGCATGAGGCAAACATTAGTGCATCAGCCATATCAGAAGCCAATGACTGTGGATACTCTTCCTGAACCGATTGACATTGGTTCCTAATGGACAGAAAGAGGTGTAAGATCTGCTCAATTTCTCTTAAAAATTTCTTTATGACAGATGGTATAGCCCTGGTTAACCATTAGTCAATAAAGCATTGAGGAGCCTCTTTTTTATACAGTAACTATTTATCAAAATTGCCAGGTCATTTTAACTTATTAATAACACCCTAGACATATTCTAGCAAGCTCATTTATACAAAGCATGAGAGTTTCCTTTCTGTTGTTCAGACACAAAATTACATGCATCTCAAGGCAAGGGAGTTTTCTGATTTAAATTAAGGATTCTAACTTTTTCGGTCAATCACCAAGGAAATTCCACCTGAAAAAAAAAATTCAAACAAAAGTAACTTATTAGGACTGAAAGGGTTTTTCCTTTTCCTGCATGTGATTCGTAAGTCAGAGACACACAGGCTAGGACTGGAATGTCCAAATATGAGCTTCTTCAAAAGAGGACTGCAGCTTGCTATTGTTGCTGAACAAGCTCAGATGACAAAGCTATGTTGTGAAATAAAAATAGGACTTCTACTGCTTCACAGACTCTTCTCGCACCCAGTAGTAATAAATTGCAAAGTTTAAGGAAGCTAGTTGATGCACTAGACAACACAGTATTTAGGAGACAAATGACATCTCGAAGTCAAATATTTTTTAATGTGAGTCTATGGAATAATCTCAATGTAAAGTTTTAAAAATAATCATGTTTGTTTGTTTGATCCAGCACAATTAAGAGTTAGCTAAAGAAATCACGTAACATATGAAGTAGGAGAATAGAATCGAAACAACAAAAAATATTGGTATTAGACACCTTTTCTGTTGAATGAAACATTATGCAAGTTCTGAATCTACGTTCACCAAATCAATGTACAAGAATACGATGGCTGACACGAGACCTTGTAAAGCGTGACCTCATTAAGCAAGTACTTTAGGCACTAGTAGAGCTCTATATCAACACAAACAGGACCAAATGTATTTCTCCAGTGGTCTTAAGGTGACCACATCAGGGCAACATACGTTGCCCTGATTCAAAGCTATTCAGACATGGACAAGACATTATAATCATGAGCTTCGGATACATAATACAACAGAAATATTCACGATCAGGATCTAGAAAGGCTGGTCAATATGCAAACATCTCTCACAGGGTCTTGCTAGCAGCTTGGTGAAAGTTCCTACATCTAAGCATCCGCAGGAAAAAAAAAAATTGTATTTGGCTGTCAACATGTTACGTCTAAAATGTTTCAATCTATTCCAGTTCCAAGATAAAATGGAATTAAACCAGTGGCTAATTTTCATAGTGACCTGTCTAGATTTAACTTTATAAATTATGTGACTTGTTCATGCTAAATAGATCTAGTCAACCCAACAGCTTTCCTTGGCAAATTAAAGCTTGTTTCAAGATCCATATTCACACCTTGACATTCACGCTATCTCTTCAGAGCATGTTTGATGAAAATGTCTGTATCGTAAGATTTAGTATGAAAGTTTTTCTTTAAGGATTCAATTTATGTGTTTCTATGAAAGACTGCATTTTATATTAAATTCAGTCCTTGAAATACTGTAAGTACTGTACAGCCGATAGTTTCCACTCTGCAACTTCTAATGTTAAATTAATATTTGTTTAACAAAATGTCTTAAAGGTGTAAGAATTCTCAACTCTACAGTTTAAGTCAGTGATGTAAAGAAAGAGTAGATTTGCAGTATAGTAGTAGGTAAATTACTTTACTAACACAATTTTAATCCCCTGTCTAGCCTATTGCTCTCATGACAGTCATCAGTGGATGTAATATAAAGAAAGTAAGTTTGTTTCAACTGTACACTTTACAGCATTAACTTTTAAATTAAACCAAGAGTAAGAATATTTTTGTTTTCCCCTTAAATTTGCTGATGTCTTGAACTGAGACTTGTACTTTTCAAAGTGACACTAATGATTTATAAAAGATACTGATGCAGTAAAACATCTGTATGCATTAGTTATAGTTACCTGATTTATCAAGATTGTCTCTGTACTACAGAGCAGTCTATAAACGTGAACTGGATTTAGCATCAAACAATTAACTGAATTTAGCATTTCAATAGTTTAAAAACATAATTTGAAGGGAACCATTTACATGGACTTACAAGACTAAGAGACAACTAATTATAACTAATACTAACAGAGGACAAACAGGACTTACACCCTCTTAAAATGGTTCATTATATTAGTAAGCAAACGAGCATTTACTGATGTCAAAAATAAACTGCTTGCTAATCAGAATTCTGTTCGAAAAAGCAGAATATTCATAGCATGTTTTGCAGATAATATATCTATGAGAATGAAAAAAGCTTAGTAACATGGACAAGTTTACAATTCAGTAATAAAAATCAAAGAGCATGTAACTGTTTTAGGAGGTTAGACCAAAACATCTAAGAATACATCAAACTGATGGGAGTTGCAAGTCTGCAGGAAACAAATCACATAAATCACTAACATTATCCACATACTGAATAGGCTTAAAAAGATGCAGTACACAGGGGATGCAATGTCCACATAATCACTGTCCAATTTATTACTTCAGTAAAGAAGGAGATCAGAAAATGTAAATGTGACCAATACCGCTATTCAAACATGGCTTTCCTCCTACTGAAAACACCATCTAGAATTTATGGGAAACTGTTCTAACAGCTTCAGAAGAACTTTTTCCTTAGATATGGCTAAATTGAGCCACACCATACTAATGGTATTACAGAATATCTGTAGGAAAGACTAACCTCAGCCATCTTAACGTTTGTGGAGAAAAAACAAGATCCTAAAATCACAAACTGGAAGCATTCTGACTGGTATTTTGCAGAGACACAAGGATATTTAGTCCTTCAGATTCCTGTGGGAACAACTGTTTTGGAAATTTATGAAGGAACTCGAACGGATGAAAAAAATCTAGAGCCAGAGAAGGAGTACAAAAAACAGCGAGGGAAGTACTTAATTGGAAAAAGCTTTAGGTAGTTGAAACACCTGTCCCACAGGTGTGATAGTGGCCCACAGTAGATGTCTAGAGAAGACTGTGAACAGGGCATGTATGCAGTGATACATACCCAGCTAATACACAGTTGCCGGTAAGAAACAAGCACAATGTTACTGCCCATGAATGTCAACATGATGTAATTAGACTGAAGAATAAAATGGAATTGGGGGAAACAAAGTGGATTTATTTGGAAAGGATTCTGAAGAGGAAGCTCTTGTGAATACATCTGAACACTCTTATTCACATCTTTCCCATGTTCTTAGCACAGTCCCTACAATCCTAAAAACAAGCAGTAAAAATCAGTATGTGTGAAGCACAGCAAAAATTCTTTAAAAGGCACTGAAAAGCTTTAAGAGTTGGAGGTACAGCTCATTTTAAGGTGGATTTTGGATTTATTCTCTGTATCATCTTCAGTTTATTCAGAACTAACTTAGGTCAGTGAAATAACACCACTGCTAATAGAAAATGGCTAGAACCTCAGCTTTGAAACATTTATGGCAATATGCAGTAACTAAAGCCATGCCAAAAGGTGTATCTTTTGCTTAGATAGTTCTGTTTACCACCCAGTCATAATAAATTACCATATATTCGTCCAGTGTAGAATACGTTGTTCTCCCTTCTTTGCACTGGTACAAATCATAAATTTATTTTGAAAGGGATCCAGATGTAAACCTTCAACATTTCTGTAGGCAAAATAAACTACGACGTATGTTCTTCTTGGCAAATATAACATACAAAAGGTGCCTGGAGATATGCTATACTGATTATGAGATATTATTGTGAGGTTTTATTATCCTTCTAAACAATAAAACAAGAAAAGAAACCAACATAAAAGCAAGCAGTTCTGCACCAGATGTAAGAGTTTAATGCTATCCATCCCTGACTAGCATTTGGAACATGTGCTTCAAATATGAAACTTTTCTAAGTCTCCCCAGGTGAGCAGTTGATCTTATCTTGCATTTTCTGCTTATTTTCAAACAGTGCACAGCACAATCTAGCAGCTGAATGATCTTAAGAACATTAAAATAAATAGCATGGGGGGAGGAGGAGGGAGGCTTTTTCTTCAACACCACCTTCCTCAAGTAAACATTATATTCAGAAGAGGAATTTCATTGCAGTATCAATCAATCAAACTCAATCTTGACATGGGACAAAAGCATGTGGAAGCGTTTGGAGTTTGTCTTCCCCACTCCCTCTTTCATTTTTAAGAGATCTTTCCATGACCGTTCTTGCAGGTAGAAGAAAATCTTCACTCAGTCTTAAAATAGCAGAATTTAAAACTACTTTTTGGTCACACGTGATGGAAAAGGCCTTCAATGATGCAGTAAAACAGTTGATCTAAAAGATTGGTGCCAAACTCCACCTCTTCAATAGGTCTGAATAAATTTCTTGCACACATCTAGTTCTAAAATAGAGGTTCTGGAATCTCTGAAGAAGTTTACAACCATAACTTCCTACTGTATTTTTTGTAACTAACAAAATGATGTGCCAGTTAATGAAAAAGTGAGTATTTCCAGGAAAACCTGGTAAGATGGACACTGTCTTTACTTTCTTCCACAAAGTCTACCTTCAAGGAGGAAAAGCATCTGTGAAAAAATGTTATTTCAGAGTCTTGAATTATTGTTTTCTTTGAAGTGGACATAATGGAGAGTTAAATAAAAATAATGCACATGTGAACAAGTAGTGAATCAACTTTCACTTTTGATAAATTACAAAGATGTTTGTTCTCCTCAGCTGACATCTGTAAAAGCTTGACTGTTAAAAGGAGCATTTAGCTAACTTCAGAAAAATGTGAAGTAAATGTGAAGTATACTGCTACTAAATTCTGCTTTCCAAATGTTTCTTATTTACATTCAAGCTATTAAATATTTATTATAGCAGAAAGCAAGTATTTTAAGTTGTCCTAATTCGGTGTCTTTCAGACTAATGAAAAAATGAAATAATAGGTTGCTTAGATTTTTTTTTTTTTATAGGAACCTACAGCGTCATTGACAAGAAACAAATGGGCCTCCACCACTTGACAAGGCCTATATACAAAAATATATTTGCCTGATCTTCTGACAACTTGTTGTTTGACAGCTTGCTAAATAAGGAAGAGCAACACTACAATAATAGTTGACAGATGCTGTTTCCACTAACTCTCAAATTCCTTAAACCTTTCCAAAAACACATGCAGAAACTGATCTGCTTGTCTGTCGATTTCGGATTCCAAGCAGTGATGTTCTAATAATGGCCCATCAATTTACACAGGATATTTTTACGTTATTCAAATGCTCAAGAATCACAAATGAGGAAAAAAAAACATTTAGCAGAACTACTTGTAGTTTTACTTACAAAACACACTACTTACAAGCAACACCTGTGTGAAGTTTCTAGCATGTAAATTTAAAATTTGAACACAGTGTTAAGTTACACTTGCCAAATAATCAAGTCTCTTCCATTTTCTGGCACCTGGTTATGAGGAAAACCACACCATCCTGTTTATCATTCTGTGCTCACCAGCATCTAATTCACATGTTTTTTTCATTTTATGTGGGCTAGCCATAACAGAGTGAAGGGTAGAAATGCTATTGCTGAAGAACACCTAAACTAGCCAACACATCTGAAACACTGGCGTTGATTTCTTATAAAACTAAGTTCTGCGTCTATTAGTTTTCAAGTTCATAAATTCCATAAAACATATCAAAGTCATGCTCTTCTTAATAATTAATGCAATTTGTTCAAGCTTGCTGACAAAATCTAAAATGTTTGCCTTTAGCAAAGAGTTTTCACCACTCCTATGTAATCTGCCCTTTGAACTGGAGTGCTAGTAGATTTTTTGCTATTTATTGGGAAGCAAAAGCAAGAACAGATCCTAAACTGTATGTTCATGCTTGTAAGCTGTCAATGAGATTTCTTTCTAAGTGAGTCATTGGACTTCAGTAGAGAGAGATATGACTAATCTCATCTCAGCTACCTACATTATGGGCATTTAGTAAATAATACCAGTTTGGGGGATCCCAAGAAAAAAAAAAACAAAAACCAAAAAAACCCTCCTTTTTGTACCACTTTTTTTTTTACCACAACACTGAAGTACCTGCTATTTTTGAGCGTCTAAATCTGTAAAGATCTGAATACCCTAATACAAAGATAGAAAGAAAAGACTGAAAGAAAGACAGTGAAGTTGTAATGTCATGGTGAGGTTTGTGCCACTCAATGCAGCCCATTATTGAAAGAGAGCACAAGCAGCAGCTGAAGACATGGAGTGGATGATCTTCGTGAAAACCTCTCCACTCAAGCAACAGTGGTGTGAATTAGTATTACACGAAATAGAGGAGGTTTGAAGTATAATTGCCTTCTCCTCAAGTCTAGGACATACACACCTACACTACATGAATGTCTCCGAACAAATGATTTTCTCCACCTCACTCACTGATTTGAGTTTTCTTTCTGTATTACCACCATACAGAAAAGCTCAGCAGTACCATACATAAAATTCAGTCCCACTTCCTGCCAGGACAGACAACTGTATTCTATGAGAATAAAATAATAACAACAACAACAACTTATAGGAAAAAATATATTATGAGTGCTCTGACATTCAAAGAAAGCCTGAATTCTACATAGATTTTCCCTGCTGGCACATGAACCAGGACATGGGTTAACTAAAGTAAAGATATGCTATGTATTTCCTTTCCAGGCTATCAGAAATACTTTCTTCTGGGGGAAATGTTAATCGTAGCCCAAAGGTAAACAAGGTTTATAGGTAACACGGGGCCTTTGGGAAGGCAGGAAGTCATTCTTAATTTGATCTCTGGCATTCAGAGGTGGTGTGCAGACTACAGCAGAAAATATCTCAGTGCTTACTTAAACCACTAGTTCATAAAATAACGTCTGCAAGACTTAATGCTCTATAGCTGCTCCACAGAACGCTTTTGAAGAGTAACATTTACCACCTCATCTGCTCATCTGCTCCACGTGGCTCTACTGATATTTCATGAGAAAGCCTGAAGGATATTGTGGTCCACCAGTTACTTGAATCATTAATTTCATTGGGCAAGACTTCAATAGCCTGGCTGTCATAGGTAGGCAAATACTATTTTTAAAAGTTATTTATATAAATCTGTGTATCCGGGGGTGGGGGTGTTATGTACCTGTACCTTAAACAGTTTTCTTATTTCAGCCACTGACTTATTTCTGCTCCCATCAGCCAGGGAAGAATGAATAAAATTGTTTCTGGATAAATCTAGAAACTCTACTGACACAAAGTTCTTGGTGGCTTCCTGACCAGCATTATACAATATA
This sequence comes from Cygnus olor, assembly GCF_009769625.2. Taxonomy (NCBI): domain Eukaryota; kingdom Metazoa; phylum Chordata; class Aves; order Anseriformes; family Anatidae; genus Cygnus; species Cygnus olor. Next base: position 15,382,218 of record NC_049182.1, on the reverse strand, counting down.
AGATTCTGCAGTCTACAGCTTGCCATAAAATTCCCACTCCAATGTCAGAAGCACAAGCTTTTCATCTTAAGAATGCCCTGCAAAGCCGCGAGTCAGCTGGCTCTTCAGTTTTCTCCAGCAGCATTACGAAACATGATGCTCAACAAAGCAGGTATCAGCCCATGCCTCTCTGCTGAAAAATATTTCCTGAAGTGGCAGTAGTGAAGGAAGGGAAGCTGACAATGTGTACTTCCCACAACTGAACACAAAAGTTATTTAAAAACTCATAGTTAACACAGGGATTTTTAAATTCCTGAAGCTTTAACCTTCTCAAAATCTTTTGTGAGGAATAAAAGGCAGACCAGATAATGAAGACAACCTATAACCAAAAGAGGACAGAAAACAGATTTTCATATTCACTGCAAGTGACAGCTGGATAAATTACACAAATCATCTGTCTCTCTCCATTTCCTTTTACCCATAATACTGTATTTATCCATCTCTTCTACCTATCTTCAGCTTTACAAAAGGCTAACAGTGCAGCTTAAATTATTAATTTTCTGTTCTAACACCAGTTTCAGTTCACTGATCTGTGTAACTCTATGATTTACCTACTGTATTATCTACAACGTTATGTATTATTAATTAAGTTTGGTCTCTCATAACATTTCCATGACAACATATCAAAATAAAACACATTTGTCTGGCATATAAAATAATTTCTTCCTTCCTTCCTTTTTTTCCCCTCATCCTCAGAAAAAGTGAATTAAATACAGATTGCTCTGTTCCTGTAGCAGTAGCCAGATTACCAACCGATACCCTAATCTTGCTCTCCCAGAATGAGCTGCAAATCTCCCAGAGCCACTATTCCCTCCATCACAGGTATTATTAATCAAAGTTTTCTGCCATGTTGACATATACTAGCTAAAAATATAAAGTCTCCAAAGATATAAAGTGCTCTCAAATTTCACCTATTACAAAAAGAAAAAGAAAAGGTGTTTCATGCAAAGACCAAATAAAAAGGCTTTTTTTTTTCTTCTTCTTCTTTTTCCTCCTTTTTTTTTTTTTTTTTTCTTTTCTTCAGAGTCACAACAAATGTAAAAACGCACTGAACTGCTGCCAGGAAAAACTGCAAACTGCTTGCCCTCTCTCACCTAACTCAAATGTCTTGTACCTCCAGGGAAGGGAATCCCAGCCAACATTATATTTTATGTTTTCTGCAATGTCATCATTGAATGTAATGTGTAGGACTGCAACAGATTATAAAAGAAAGGAGAGCATCATTAGTAAAGCTATAAAAAGCTTGAGAAATTATGCGGGGTGATACACTCTGGTATTAACGTTAATGCCAACTTTTATAGCTTAAAAAATAGTATATCCATAGCTTCACTGCCTACTTATCCTTTCCTTCTTTCGCATTAAAAAAATCAGCATTTTGTTCCACCAAAACAATCATTTATTTCAATTAAGCACCTGTATGGACAACAGGGGTAAGAAGCTGAGGATGTTTTGCTACAAGGTGGGAGGAAATGAAGAGCCATGCCACTGCAGGGCTGACACAGCCCAGTAAAACCTGTTGGCATTTCTCCATTTAAAAACTTTCTTCTGTATCAAACCACTCGCTTTCATTCGTATTTTCTTCTGGCCTTTTCAGAGATAATGTCAATAAATACATTCCTTTTCACTTAATATAGAAAAGCAAGCCAGATGTTGGTGTTTTAGAAAAGTTGCTCATTAATTTTCTGATATCTTTCTCCATGCAACAACTCTGGCAATATGAAATGAATACCACTTGCACCATTGAAACAATCATCTCCTGTTGATCTATTTTGGCCTTTCTCTGTGAGAGCAGGAGCGACGGAAAAGAGGAGTGGTTTTTTTCCTTGGAGTTAGGATTTTAAGTCATAATGGAATAATCTCATTCCCTCTGAAAGCACAGAGCAGGCCACCTGAGCTTTCAAGTGCTATAAATACAGAGCTAGGAATCCCACAGAAATTGAAAAGGAAACATTTCACCTGATATATTCATTTTAACAATATAGTGAAAGATCAAAATTATTTCCCTTTACTGTCCCAAAGCCTTAAAGGAAAGCATGCAGAAAACATTAACATTACTGAACTTCAATCTCTGCTGAAGACGAAAGGGGTAAAGCAATTCTTAAAATGTGGCAAGGCAAACATTAATTCCTCCTCGCTTTCACACAGGTAGCTGTGCTGGTGGGTTTTGGTGCCCTCTGCTGCTCACAGAGTATCTCAGCCTGGTAGTATCGCAACGGTGCCCACTCCAGGAATTGTCATTCTGCTTGCTCCAAGCACGAAGGCCATGAGCTGGTGCTCTTCATAAGCCAATCTGGGATGCTCCAGAGCCATGCCACTGCATCAGCTGGCAGCTATGGAGCCTTCTGCATGCTGCTGCTTTCGTAGCAAGAAAACAAGAACGCCAGTCACCCTGCCCTCACTTTTGCATGCTGCTGAGCAAGAGCAGATTAAAGCAGCCTACGTCCAACCACTGGGTCAGCGCAGCCTAGTCCTGGAGCAGCACCAGCCTCCTGCAGCTACTGACAGACAGACAAACAGCCCCCTCACTTGCTGTTGCACTGTCACTTCCCTTCTGCCAACAAAATGGTGGGACTCCTACCCTGCTAATGACATAGAGTAAAGTCTCGTTAAAGTAGAGCCCTGCAGGCTACTGAGGAAAGCTCAAGTGCAGGTCTCACAGTTCTCATTCACTGCCGAAATCTGGCCAGACTCATGACTCACAGCCACTACCGGCAACCACAGTGTGAATTAAAGCTAACACAATCTGAAAGCCATGAAACAACTTATTTTAAGCTCTTATTCTACTCCACAGATAATTCTGCTTCCTGAGGTTGAACAACCCAAAGCCACTGTACTCACGCTAGTTCTTCAGACCTCCCGATCTACAACGACTGGACTCCTCCAACCTCACAAATAAGAGGTTCCATTGCAGTTCATTATAAAGGTTCCCATCAGCACTGACGACATAAATTTTCTGCTATATTTCAATTTATATGCCCAGACTATTGAACAGAAAAAAACACAACACTGTTTATGTTCCATAAATAATGAATTTGACCCTGACAGTATTAAATGTTGGAAGTATTTCATCAAGAGATTCAAATATTAAAAAACTGATCCATATATAGTTCTGGCTGGAGCCTAAGGACAGATAATTGCTCCATGGCATTAAAAAAAAAAAAGTGAACACCTCCTTTAGACTTAGGTTCTGAGTATGAATAACCACTTTTATAAATTCTGTAGTATTTGTCTGGGAGCTTTTTCTAATTTGGATTAACAGCTGCTCTTCACACAAATATTCACAGTAAAAATTTTAGTCTAAGAATATTTGCATAAATAGGCAAATTCTTTTTCTAACTGCTAAATAGAGGCTTCTACACCATCTTGGTTATGGTTAAGAGAGGTATTCACAGAATCACAGAATGGCTTGGGTTGAAAGGGTCCCTTAAGTCCACCCAGTCGCAACCCCCTGCCACAGACACAACACGTCCCCCAGCCCAGGCTGCCCAAAGCCCCATCCAGCCTGCCCTTGAGCCCTTCCAGGGATGTGGCATCCACAGCTTCTCTGGGCAGCCTGGGCCAGGGCCTCACCACCCTCAGAGTGAAGAATTTCCTTCTAACACCTCTAAATCGCCCCTCTTTTAGTTTAAAACCATTCCCCTTTGCCCTATCACCATCTGCCAAAGCAAAAGATTGCTATCCATCTTTTTTATAAGTCACCTTGCAGTATTAAAAAGCTGCAATAAGGTCACCGCAGAGCTTTCTCTTCTGACTGAACAACCCTAACTCCCTCATTCCATCTTTATAGGAGAGCTGCTCCAGCCCCTTGATCATCCTCATGGCCTCCTCTGGACCCGCCCTAACCGCCCCACATCCTTCTTGTGCTGGGGGCTCTAGTCCTGGATGCAGCACTGCAGGTGGAGCCTTACGAGGACAGATCAAAGGGGAACAATCCCTTTCCCTCCCCTGCTGGCCACAGTATATCCTTTGTCATGTCAACTATTAAAAAAAAAAAAAAAAAAAAAGTCCAACACTGACAGAGACTAAGCCTCTACGTACCTGTTCGGACATCAACACTGAGAAGACACTACACAGCTCATGCCAAACAACATCTCTACTTACTTTATGAGTCAGTGCACACAAACTTCCATTTTTTATGTCCCGCATTTCGGAGAAAGCTGGGTCCAATGTACCTTCATTCGAAGGTAACATGATACTTTCACCACCCGGTTTCTGCAAGAAAGGCTCTGGGATAAATGAAAGCTAAAATCCCTGGAAAAATAAACTCAAGCCTGTAAAATATTACCCAATGTTTTCATAACTTTTTCAGCATCCATAGTTTTTAATAGATCATCTGTGACTGTATAAAGCTACATAGAGAAGTCTGAGTTAAAAGGATAGACATATTGCAACTTTCCCTATGACACACAGATATGACATCCTCCAAACTTGCTGAAAAGTACCACTTTGGTCATAATTTGTATTTCATATAATTGAAGGTGAACTACAACATGAAACTTTATATCAGGTTTTTCAGCTGTGTTATTTCAGGGCAGTTTATCAACTTCAGTAGCTGTTAAGATATGAAACAAATGCATATTTTCCCCTTGTTAAAACAACTTAGAACATCTTTTTCATGCTAGTAACTAAAATGCACATTAAAATTGAAATATTTTTCAGATAATTCTTACAGAAAACATAGATTCACTGTTCAATACATGATCACTGTTGAATAATGTAAGATCTACAGCAACTAATTTAAGTTACATGCTACTTGTGTTTATGTCTCTGTTTCTCTAATTCTATTTTTTTTTTTTAACCAAGATGATGATTATTCTCTGCCTGCCAGGCACTCTTGGCCATAACTTTTTCACGCATTTTCATTCCCTTACCTAGGTTGTTACTTACAGCCTGCAGTATTTTTCCCACTATTAGTATAAACTTGGAATAGTGTCTTAATAACAGTAACTTAAATCAATTCCACACAGAAGTCCCATGTAGGATTTGAAAGATAAATTCAATGAAGAAAGCTAAGACTGATTAGATAAATAAATAAATAAAAGCTGAGGTTGATTAGCCAGCTAAGAGTACTAGCAAAAAGTAAGGTTGGTCTCCCTGTACATTAAAAACTTGCAGTTACCTTCTTCCCTCCCAGCTCTCAAGAAGGCTTTTCAGCTTGGGATGAGAAACACAAGAAAGATGGGGAAGAGCATGAGGATTAGAAAGCCTGTTGCAGGTAACACTTATTTGCTCACAAAACTGATGGTCCCTATTCATCTGTTGAACAAAGCCACAACACATTTATTCTACAATTTAAAAAAATAAGTTACACACTAAATATTGTGCTTTGAATTTAATCATGTTTACAGCACTCAAGATGTGACAGGCACTATAAATACTCCATTTTAATAATCTGAATTTTAACTACGTCTGTCACAAACACATGTGAACTGACACAAAGCAAATTAACCAAGCATTTAATGTATTTTCAGATCATGCACTACACATTGCCCTGATGAAGATGAAAGACCCTCAAAAGGTGACCAGCTTTTCTCTAAAATGTTATGAACAAGTACTTTGACACTTAGAGACTTGTTGAAAAAAGGCATTTCTGTAGAAGAGATTATCACCTTCTCTTTTTTTCTTTGATTTCTAGAAAGTGAATAATCAGCAGCTGTCTGTTCAAATTTGGCAATTTCATACGGTGTAAAAAAAAAAAAAAAAAAAAAAAAAAACACACACCCTAATTTGGACAACTAATTTAATATTAGTCCACATTGCCAGAGAATAAGAAAAGGGGCTTGGTGGGAAAACTCTTCCTTCTCAGTAACTGTCAGGTACAAGACACAAAGGTCATTAGGAGCTTTTGTTCTGCAGATACTATTTTGCATCATGTGGATCTCAAATACTGCAAGAAAAATCCTTTCCAAATGGCACTAGTGAAATGAGTAACAATATTTTCCAGGGTTTTAGATTTATTTAAAACTCTGGATTTAGAGATCAAAATGTTAAAACCTCTTCAGCTGTAACACACCGAAAATGCAACAAATATAAACTTTGGAAGGAAAATATTTGTAAATATATTCAAAATAGTTTACCATTCCAGTACTTGCAGTTTAGCCTCTTTTAATTCTGGCCAGGCTTAGAAATGATTTATTTCTATTTAAACAGTTTTGCTAACTTGAAAATTTAGAAAAAAATAGCCTAAAAATGTCTCTTGCAGAGGAAACGTTTACAGCAAACTGATTTCTAGCATCAGGAAGACATCAGAATACCCCAGTTCTACTTCCTAGCAAAGGGAAAACCATAAATCATAAGCCACTTTGGTTGGCTCCATAAGCCACTCCTGCTTTAAAATCAGTCAAATAAACCCTCTTAATGCTAAAATTACATCCTCACTTCTGAAAATACACTACAAACTTCAGCCCTTCATAGTATTTGTAGGATACATCAGGAATGCTGAGTCACTTGCATTTGTTTCTTAAAACAAAATGTGTGCTTCAGTGTGGTACCCAAATTATTTACAGAAGACCAAACAGGAGAGTGGAATAAAAACTGCTTGAAACTTTTAAGGTTTTAGGCAATCTAGCTAGACTTTAGACTTTTTTTTTTTCATTTTAAAGAAGAAAGAAAAAAAAAAAGGAAACAACCAAACAACCCCCCTGCTCTTTTATCAGAAATAGATTTTGATTGTGTCTGGGTAATAAGCACTTATGGTGGTGGTGAAAGGCACTGCAGACAGTCCTGGTGACTGAAGTCATATTTACTCATACAACAAGTGTAAGACACCCTGGTCCTGACCAGTAGAGACAAGTCACAGAGGGTGCTTCATTTTCCATCCCCATTCCACCTATGAATTTTAATATAAAATAAGAGAGAGAGAGCACACATGGGAATAAAGTAAGTTTACCATATAGCATCAGTTAGCAGTTCAAAGAACTCTTCAGAAATGGAATTTGAAAGTCTGTCCATTTTCAATGGACTATCAGATGTCCATGAGGTTGCTGATGAGGCTTTAGGTCTTTATTACTAAGCAAACAGATAACAGCTTAGTAACCTTTAAAAAAATTAAAAAATAAAACATAAATTCACACACAGAGACAGCAATCCCAGAAATAATAGCTACATTCATGAGAACAGTAGTTAATATTTAGATTTATGGAGTGTGATGTATTAATGCATATAATGAAGCAGACAATTTAATGACTCGGAGTGCTAAAATGGGGGAAAAATAAATCCACAGAAGTCACAAGATTGACTTTCAAGATTAATGTGGATAAGCCAAACATTCCAGATGTTCTAAGCCAGTGTTCCTGTCTCCACGCTACAGAAAATCACCTCTCCCAATGAAAACAACTCCATCTTCCTTTCAATCTGCACTTTTGTTCCCATTACCACTCATGAATAGCCCATTTTCATCTATCCTTTTTTCTTCCACTTAAACAACCAAAATGAAGGACCAAACATATTCAGTATATAAAATATTTAATAGAAGTCTCTCTGAAGCCAAAAACTATAAAGTAGAGTAACGTAATGCAATTTATCAAGATGAAGCAAAGCAATATTTGTTTCATAATTGCTGTTTACTTTTTAAGAAGATATTCTATCAGACTCAGTTCTAAAACTGCCATTGTCACCATTTTTCTTCTGCTGTAAAAACAGCTAAGTACATGCTCTGTTTACCAGAAAAAAATTTACTGTTCTAATTACTGGACCTGTTACAGCTAATGGAAAATAAGAGTTACTGGGTTTTGTTCTGAAGAGAAAAGCTGTTCAACAAGGTAACAGTAGGGTGTACAAGAGACTGGGGAATCTGATGAGGCTGACTGGCTGTTACTATGGAAATGAATGATCCTAACAAAATATTCATGTTTTAACCGTGTTTTCTTGAGGACTGACATCCCTAAATTAGTTCTATTTTTAAATTCAAGATTTTATTACCCTACTAATCCAACATTCACCACAAAGTCACCAAGTCACTGAGAGGCACACTTGCTCGTGCATGTCCAATGTACAAAACTCTGACTGAGTGGCCAGTGGCAAGCAGCACAATTCTGCTTCAGCTGCTTGCACAACACCTCCACTGGCTTTGCTGAGTGTGTGAACTCTAGCGTACAAGTAGGTCACACTTTCACTTCCATCTTCTCAAAGAGAAAGGACTGCCCTCTATGTTAATACTAGTAATTGTCCCTCACGTTACTTACGTACTCTATCAGCTACACGCGAGTTTTCTAAAGAACCTCTTTCAAATCGACTAAATAACATACTGCATAAACTGTGACAGAAGAGTCTTGTGCAATCACACCACAGGCTACTCCAATTCCCGTACCTCAGTATTATCCGCAAAACGAGCATAAGTGACCAGAACAGGAATTGAACATTAGATACAGCAACCTAGACGACTGAATGGAAAGTAACCACAGATGTCTGCTTAGAGTTGAGTTTCAGGGAGGTGTGAAAATTCCTTAATCACTGTCAAGATTACAGTTTTTTTTCACAGGTATCTAAGAATATGATTGCATGGTTATTTACAACCCTGTATTACTGCTTGTAATTGCGTCTGTAAAATTCATTTCTGCAGTTCTGAAGTTCACCCCTGGTCATATTTGGTCCTTTTGTGATGAAAAAGTAAAAAACTCTGAAGCTAAAATAAATTATATTAAAAGGCTATTTAAAGAAAGTGCATGGTAAACAGGCTTATGTGCATAGCAGGATCTCAAAGATGCTTTGAATATTACAGATAACACATCTGAGATGCTCAGAGACTGGTCAGTTTGCACTGAAGGAGCTGGACTACCACTGCAGATGTCAGTCCCTAAAACTGCTTTATCACGGACCTAAATTTCAGACCGAGTTTAAGGAAAGAAGGGCTTTGTTGTTGTTGTTTTGTTGTTGTTTTTCTGGATGCATGTTTTTGGTTCTTAATTTTGCAGTCAGAAGCCCAGCCTTGTATTTTGCTCTACCTCACTGACTCTTCCTTAATTGGGTACAGCAAGAAGAGAGATCTCAGCATGACCTGCCATGATTTTCCTTGGGAGTAAGCACTTTTCACACTGATGTTCAGGCCCACAGTCAAAGCATGTTTAGGACTCCCGAGAGCTGAGGAAGGCTTTTTCCAATGAATTGCAAAGAACTGTGTGGTTTGGCAAAGTCAGCGTGTCAAGCCAGTGGTACTGCTCTTCCATGGCTGCCGTAATCACTGCCACATGAGAAGCAGTAAGTTGGAGGGAGGAGGACAACTTTTGTGATTTTAGACCTAATTATGCATGTGGTTACCACATTTCAAACCCCACTCAGCTTCCCACATAACAATCATTCCCTGCTACAGAAAGTCACACACCAGCTTTAGGTCTCCCGCCTCTGTCTACCCCAGTCAGATGGAATCTGGTGATGATGCACAGCCAAGAATGTGCAAACAGCGTGCCTGACTCTGCTTCTCATCTCTGTTTCAACAGAGATGCTGAGATAAACAACTGTGCTCTGAAAATGAGGAATACAACAAATAGTCTGCAAGTACATTGTCAGCCCTAATTAAATAAAAATCCAATTCCATTTTTAAAAACTTAACAATGCAAAATCCTGAATTGTGCTTTAAGAATAGAAATAAGAGACAGTTCAATACCAGTTACTTTCCAAATATGATAAAGAAGCCAGCCTTTATTAAATTATATGGAAGGGGGTCAGAGATTAAAAATCCTCTGCCTCTCATTATTAGACTTGAGATGACAGATTCATTCCAGAGCACAGAAGGAAATATATGACCCCAAAACAGGATATGAAGTTCAGTCCCAGTAGATTAGTCTCTGTTAAGTAAATTTATTGTCTAATCTTTTAACTCTCCCCCAAACCGCTGCCCAAGATCCTCTTCCCTATCAATATAAAGCCCCCTTCCCTTCCCTCCACTACCCTACTCCCAGAGCCCCCGACAACATTGAGCTCTGGTCTCATTCCCACTAGGACTTTGATGGTGCATGAACCTCATAGAAAAACAAGAAGTGATGGGAGTAGAAGGGAAAGGACTTACAACTGCAGTCAACCAACTAATAAAACCATGATGTGCTCTGAACTGTTAGGCAGAAGAGAAAAAAAAAAGTATAAACGTTTTGCTTACTTTAAACAACAGCAGAAAGTCTGGTGTTGAGCTCCTTTTGTGCGTTTGTGTGCCTAGTAACCACTTTGTAATTTGGATACAGACATTGAAGGAAACCTTCAAATGAGCTGTATTAGTAAGAGTAATTTCTAGGAAGAATTAAATGTACTATGTGAAGCTAGAAGGCACATCAAACAAAGAGCAACTTCATGCCCTTTTTGTTTACCAAGGCAGAAGCAATCTTCCATATGACACATTTCTAATACACTGTTTAGTCTAACTTTAGACTCCATGAAATTATTTGCAAAGACAGGGATTCCTGAAAAACGTCATTAGAAAATGGCAGTCCTGGCCTCACCTTCCCTTTACCATTCCTTTAATTGTAGGAAATTTACTTGTATGATATAAAGAGAGCTGATGTCAAAACCAAAATACTAACGAGAGTGGTGCAGCTATCAATATTTCTTTCTGTATGAGCTCTAAGATGGTTCTATAGCCAACGAGGACAAATATTTCACAAAGATCACAAATTCAATATGCAATAACCCTAAAATCACTGACCAATTCACAAGATTGCTTGTGCTTTCTTAATCTAATATAAAAGTTATAAAATATCCCCACCTGGTAGTGCATCCCAGCCCTTTGCGTGTTTTCATGTAGCAGAGCTGTGATGTACCGTCTTTATGTACAGATAAATTGCAAAGAGCTTGGTTTCACCAACAGAGTGTGCTGTCCATTCGTTATTAAATTGAGGGCAACATCATTAAGAGATTTTTGCATTGTTTTATCTGGAGATCTTCTGATACAAATACTCGATTCTAAACTAAGATGTTTAAACAGCTATCTACACTGAAAGCAGTTATTTCCAACACATCTGCTACAGAATGCCATTCTTGGCTACAGCATGCATTGCTGATGTCCTGAGCTGCATTTTTTTTTCTTCCCAAACCCTCTACTAATTTACGTTGGGGTTTTTATGTTTCTTTTTAGACTCTGGGTGGAGAAGGCATGGGAATAGCAAACAACGCATTTGGCAAGACTTCACTCCAGCAATGGTTAAGATTACCATTCCTATCAATAACATGATGCTTTGCCTAGACTTTTTTACTCTATTTGATTAATTCTAGGATTTTTACTCCCTCAACTTGCCCCTCTCTCATTTAAATTCACTGTATTTTCACAATGTATAATATCCTAATTTTTATTACTGGAATTTATTTTTGAAAAATCACTGTGGAATAAGTTCAGTTAAAAATATTTTTTCATTCAAGGAAGGAAACCCTCTGATTTTTCTTTATAGCTTTATTTTTGTTTTGATCCATAACTTTTTAATGTTTGCACTGATCTATGATAGATTTCATATCATCTCAGTGGCAGACATAGAAAGTGTTACTCAGATTCATTTCCAATTAACTCCTTACAGCACTCTCCAGAAAAAGAAATGCATAAAATAAAGCTCTGCATTCGTCTCATTGCACCTGAATGAAAAGAAGAATACATACAGATAGCAACGCCTAAAGGTCTCCAGCCAGAAGCCTGCATAACCCATTACACCCATACACAACTTGCCTTTCCTTGTAAATTCTCTCTTCAAATAGTTATGCATTTGTAAGTAACCAAAAAGACATTTGTTTCTTTCTATTGATACAAGCCACGCAGCAAGCAGTTTCCCTGTTTTGTGTACTCAAGCATCACTTTGAAAACAGGCTTTAAGTCATGTGGTGAAAGAGTATATGGGGCTACGAAGTAAATGGATCTACCAGACATCTGTAAATTACTCCCAATGAAATATACGTGAGACGCTTACATCTGCATAGAAATATTTACGGGGACATACAAATACACATGCACACACACAGCAAGACTGCCAAGGTGACTAGCCAAGCAACTTCATCAAGATCCTCTTAGCACATTTCTAATTTCCTCCGATAAGCCTCATGCTCAGTGGAACAAACCAGAGGTCCTCCATCCAAAGAAATTCAGGGGTAATCAGAGCACAGGAAGAACTCGACACTTTTAATGTAAATAAGATGACATTAATACAAATCTAAATCAAGCTACCCAACTGAGACTTCTGGTGGAAGCATGCTAAGGACTTGGTCTATCCCTATCCAGATGTATCCCTCAGCCCCACATAGTTCTGACTGAATAGAAAAAGGCCAAATTATTGACTTTTAACTTTTTTTTAAAATGAATATTTTAAGAAGCATCTACAAAATAATATCAGTTTGTAGTCAAAGCACAACATAAAACACTACATAATTCAGGAGTTTGTGTTGGAAAAAAAATCAAATTCTAATTGAAAAGTTTTAAATGTGCAGCTTTGAAAAGCAACTCCGAAACTGATAAACTTCATCCACCACGTCCCTGTAGCACGGTAGCAGCCACTGCACAGCCTCTGGCCCAGGGATGCAAAACTGTCCAATTTCACAGAATCATCTAGGTTGGAAGAGACCTCCAAGATTATCCAGTCCAACCTCTGACCTAACACTAACAAGCCCTCCGCTAAACCACATCACTAAGCTCTACATCTAAACGTCTTTTAAAGACCTCCAGGGATGGTGACTCAACCACTTCCCTGGGCAGCCCATTCCAATGCCTAGCAACCCTTTCGGTAAAGAAGTTTTTCCTAATATCCAACCTAAACCTCCCCTGGCGCAACTTTAGCCCATTCCCCCTCGTCCTGTCAAGTCAATGTAGACAACAGGTTTTTTCAGGTCAGGATAGAAGAGACTTTAAAGTTGTAGCAAGAAGACAGAAAAGAAAGGGAAGAGAAGAAATCTTGAGTACTGAACAGACTACTAATCAGTCCATTTGCAATATGACATGCCTTTCCAGCCTCAGTTGAAAATGCTCCTTCAAGCCAAAGGACAAATGAAAGGACACATCAGGACAGCTGTCCTCCTGCCCGCCTGACTCCCTCTGCAGCTCTCAAACTCAAGTCCCCCTGTCCTTCATGGCAGGATCTGCGAAATGAATGATTGTTTCCATTAGACATGAGGAAATGAAACTAATTTTTCCCTATATTATAAATAGTTGGCTAAGCTGAATACTAAATGCAAGAATTCTCCGGTCACAAGGGGCAGGAGAAAGGAGAACAAATGCTAATGCTACTTAAGTCAAAATTCAGATGCCTGACACAAAACAAAAAAATGACAGAAACCAAATGACAGTCTCTCCGTAGATTTTCAGATCAGAATGGACTACCATGGTCATGAAGTCTGATCCCTTGTTGAACAGACTAGATTTATCTACTGTTAATTTATACTACTATGATGTATCTATTCCGAGCCCTTTAAATCGGTATACATTCTATATTAAATGGTCATTCACACATGCAGCATACACAGTACCTGATCGCTGATATTTTTAATGCCATATTAAATTCCACCTTCAAATGAGCATTCCACCATGGTTCAGAGGGGGACAGAAATCTAACTACATCTGCACTATGGAAAGCTTGAGTCTACACAGCTTGAAAGGACTTGCTCATGGTGACTGCTTGCTTTCACAGTTGATATTTATAGCAGTAGTATAACACTATCATTCAACCTTGCAGCTTGAAAGAAAGCCAAAACCTTGATGGCTTGTGAACATTAATAAAACTCAAAGAAGAGTTTCTGCAGATCTACCTGCATCATTCTGAGAAGAAAAAAGAAAAAAAACCCTCCACCAGCCAAACCTCTTTTCATTTTTAAATCTTTCCTTTCCGTTACAAAAAAAAAATTGTACTGTTTCATCTTGATCTTCACCTAATGTAACAGATTGCAGCATATTGAATAACAAAAATACTTTAAAAGTGAGTGCAATTACAGAAGAAATTTTTAAGCTGACTCATTAACATGCAAGAATTTGACCTGAATATGACAAATTCACACATCTCTCTTCCATTAAATCCCACTGGAAAATATGAGTGTATGAACAAGAAATTCGTCAACATTGTAATTCCTGCAGTTGTTTCCCTATACTTAAACACAATCTATCACTAAATTAGATACTTGTTTGAATTCCAAATGACTGATATGTTTTATATGATACATACTGTACCGCTGTGGATAATGATCATAGTATTAAGAACAAAGTTTGCATGCTATATGTGAGCATTCAAACATGCCATTCAGTTGTTGTAATCTCAAGCTTCTAACTGTGTGCCTGTGCTTTTGATATACTGACTCAATCAGTCATAATAGATAATCATCATGTACTTGAGTAATTTCTTTAAACTACGTTTCACAAAACAGATGTAGACAACTCATGGAAGCAATGAAATTTATTTTGGAAAGTATATGTCAAAAAAATGAAGTTATCATCCTACTAGGTTTAGATTAAAAAATTAGAGCTCTAGTTTCATAATGAAAGCCAAACGTACTGGGAAAGCAAGACAGAAATCCTTACTATTGAGATGGATTTCTTTAAAAATTAGTATCTGAGTTCAGAAACTACTTTGAAAAACGTTGCATTATAAAAACAAATTCACTGGCCATTTCCATGTTTCTCTCACAATGAATCTGTGTCATTTCTGGAGAGTCACAACAAAATAAGCCACGGAAAATGTACGGAAGTCTTTTCATAGAATAAAAACAGAGTGACTAACGCGGATGACTCAGTTAATTGCATGACTTTCTACTAAGAGTATTCACTGAGAGAGAAATAACACTAAATGACAAGGAGAATAAGGGAAATTATTTTGAACCAGTAAAAACATTATACCAGAACAAATGCCTCGGTCTGAAGAGTATTATCTTCTTGTGCATACTGGAGCCAACAAAAATAGAAATAAGATATCTATCTCCTCCTGATCTTCACCCAAGACCTTACAGTCACAGAATAATTCAGCTTGGAAAGGAAGCATGGATGTCCATAGTCCAACACTGGGTCAGCTCTGAGGTCAGACTTGTTTTTTCATGGCTTTATCCAGTCCAGTCTTCAAAACCTCCACGGATGAAGACTGCACAACCTCTGTGGGCACACTGGAGCCCACTGCTCAGCTGTCCACATGGAGAAGAAGCTTTTTCTTAATTCAGATATCCAGATACACACAGAGCAACAGAAATATCCTGAAGATGAGCCTATTTTTGTAGCAAAATTCAGAATTAGATTTTAAATTCAAGACCTCTTCTTAACATCTGACTGTACCTATGCTATGTTGCTTACAGAAAGTTATTATCTGTCACTTGAAGACAACTAAGAAAAGCTTCAGGTGCCATATCTGAGTACAAGCAATTTGGGTCTGTTTAACCTCTTCACATGACTTTATGAAGACAAAAAGACCAGAACTGTTACCTCTGTCCCTAATCAAGTGAACAAGAAATATCCACCAAGTACTCAAGAGATTTTAATGACATTAGGAACAGCAGTTCCCTTATGAGTGTCATATCCTTATCAGTGGTTCTGCCAAAGAATACACTCTGTACTAGCACTGAGGGGAAGGAAGGGAAAGGAAATTCGTAAGTATACAGTTACTGCCATCCTATTATAAATATATTTTACACATTTATTTACAGACCCATATACAATATATTCATAGATATTATCAGTATGATTAAACAGCATTCCAGCTTCCTTTCAAGCTTTTTAGAGATACCCAAAGAACTATAAAGCAGATTCTTTTTTTCCCATATATAGCTAACAAAAGTCTGAAAACATTCACCATTTTAGAATGAATAAATAAAATAATTAAAATACAGCAAGACTTTATGAAGCCATGACCATAAATTCACAGTTCTCATAGCTGTATCATTTGGCTGCATGCACTGCAATGTAAAGTAACGAAACAATGTTATCATGAATTTGGTACCAAATATAATTACTATTCCAGTAGGAAGCTATTAGAATGATAACTTGATTTTCTTGTCATCCCAGTTCTGCATTAAGCAAAAGCAAAAAAAAAAAAAAAAAAAAAAAAGCAATTGATATAATCATTTTTGTAACAAGCATCTAATTGATTTTTCTGCCACTACTATAATTTACAAATAGTCGTACAGTAATTGTTTGGTTTAACTTCAAATATCACATAAATGTTCCAGTAATGATATTTACTGTGTACGTTTGAAACAAAGAGAAATTATTTAAAGTTAGACAATGTATGCTACAGATCAAAAAGCATACAACAGAAAAACTAAAATGCACTAATAATACATGTAGCAAAATGGTGCTAAATCATCTTTCTAAATTTTAGATGTCACTCCTACCTCACCAAAATTTCTACAAGCAGTAGAAATCAAATAGTGGATAGGTTCAAAACACTTTCTGGATATGCACTTTCATTTTGGTTTCAAGAGATATTTTTTCTTGATGATGCAGGCATGTTTAGTATGACCCTCCATCCATTTTCTTTCTCTTCCAAGAAAAGCCAACTGGTGGTACAATCATTCATTCCTAACTGAGATTTCTGCACTGAAAGCCTCATCTTTACCCAACTCTACAGGAGCCTAAGTGTTCGTGACAAGTTAATAAAACACTGAAGCCGCCAGCTCCTGCGTTCAGCCCTTTCAAGCCAGCAGCACCCACCCAGCTGCCAGCTGCACTGCCCTGCTCCGCGGCCATGCCAAGGGGAGCGCCCTGCTGCTCCAGAGCCCTGGTGTCCTGAGGAGAATGCTTCAGTCCTTCCCCCCCCACACCATCTGTCATATTCTGAAGGAGATACTTGTCTTGAGCCTGGAAATGAGTAACTTCCACAAACAATGGAAATTTCTGGTCAGTGACTGTGATATAGATCTATGGAGAAACTTCCATCACAAACACGTGAAATAATTACTTTTCAAAGCTGATCAAGAATTATTTATTAGCTGAACTGAACCAACAGAACATTAGTTTTTGGTCTCTATGCAGAGAAGTATTGGTGTCTAGTTTCTTTCAATATTTATTTAGTGAGTCTATTACCATCACTGGAAAAAAAATAAATATATGTATCTGTTGGTTTTACCTCCTTGTTCTAGCACACAGTGGTCCATGACACAACGTGGGCAATATACCATCTGATCAGCAAGGACTACAAATGTTGGAGGCCACCTGTTAATTAGTAACATTTATTATTTGACAGCTCTGGATCTCTCTCTACTGGAGCCCCTCTGCAAAGAGCAAGCTTGCTCCAGATACATGCAATGTTTTGCAGGGCAAACACAGATGGTGTCTTTTCTATCAGAATCAGAAACTGATGAATCTTTAGTTCTGCTTATTCTGTATTTCAAACACTGTGTTACTAACTTACCACTAGGACCTGATGACACCTAATTCCAAGGCTTACACCGTGTGTGTAGCGAGAGTATACACATTTGAAAGAATAATTTCTACAGAGAATTCTTCTCCAAAAATTCTGGAAACAGCAGTAGTGAGGCATTGAAACTCAGACACAAACAGCTGTAAAACTGAACACAGCACTGGACACTGGCTTGTGAAAGTACCAAGTAACTACTTGCTGATCCGGCAGAGAGCTATTAGTAATTACATGTGCAGACTTGCCACCTACGCTTGGCTTGGACTTAGAGATGTAGCATTTACTATGTCAAGAACATCAACATCGTACTAGTTTCACATTTCTCATTGTTTCAATTGAGCCAATAACATGAAAGAACATTAAATTTACCAAACCACTGAGGCAATCCTGCGGAAAAGCGATGACTCCAAGCCACAAGCTAACCTCAGAGATTCGTTTTTGTTTGTTTACCTTAAAGGCATCTAAGATCCTTCTCGTGATACTGCCATAAACAAATTCTTTTTCCAATTGCAGTGTTTACAACAGAATCTTGACCCCTTATAGCCTATAATAATTACTGTACTCAATAATAATTTCAAAACTATAATAATTACAGTTCTCCATCTTAACTTATCAAAGGGATAAGAAAAGAGCATCCAAGTGTGGACCATATTTATAGAAAATACCTGATATAAACCTCGCTCAGCTCTTGGTTCCACGAGTGTTGTATGAGAACAAAACCTCTGGTTTTATTTTGCATGCCAGATGCATCCCTTGATACACACCAGTATGTTGTTACACAAACAGCGCCACACCGAGCAAAACGAGTCACAAGCACCAATGCCACTGAATGTGAAATCACAGGGTCAGAATAACTTTTGTGGTTTATGAGAACCACTTCATATACTCAGACCCACAATTTGTTTTTCCTTTAGGAAAAAATAAATAAATAAGTAAATATATATAAAAACGTATTCTTCAGACAAACCATTATGGCAAAACAGCTTTTTTGATCCTTTTTTTTTTTTTTTTTAAAGCCAAAGCACTGATCTTAAATCTTTTTAACGTAGTAATTTTTGTTTTACAAAATACTGCCTTTAATCAAAAGTCTTTTTCTTTTGTATAGGTGCAACTTTACTTAATTAGCTCACTAGAAAGCAAGCACTACTGACACCTTGCAGTGTTTGACAACTGAAATAGAGCAAATAGGCACATCAGTAGAGGACAATCAATGTAAATTAGGTTTTCCCAACATGGTTTCTTGAGAGTATAACCCAGGGTGTAAAGAGACTTTGTTATTACAGAGAAGAAGGATTAGTTAGTTATTGGACAAACAACTGTTCTAGTTTACTAAGCTAAATAACTACTTCACATATGTTAGCAGCATCTAGTTGCATGCTAATTATACCCATCTGTTTTGCATTACCCATTTAACATTTTCATCATTCACATCAGCTTAGCAGGCCATAGATTTGTAATACTTCATCCAAGACCAAGATGACATTCAAAAAGCTTTACTGAAATTATCTGACAGTTATCATTTCACTCTTCACTGAATCTCTAGGTTACTGCCCTCATCTCTCTACTGGATTAACTGCTGAACCAGCCATGTCTAGACACACACTCAGTAGTTCTAGTGGTAGTGCTGAGAAGCTGCCCTACAGCTATGCTCTGGTGGCTTGCTACTTCTGATAGTAGCATGGCACCACAAGCCATCCCAACACAGATCAACTTATTGTATTTTTATAGTCTTCCCCTTTCCAAGCCAAAGTTAAATGAAGTTGAAGGCAGCATCTACAGGACAAACCATAGTCACACAGCCTTAAAGGATTAGAAGAAGCCATTGTTTTCATGTCAGACATGTTTTTATAATATAGACCATGTCAATTCTTGTTATTTCATTTTGATCATCACACCAGCTTTTCAGCAGTCAGCCGACCCTTTCCCACACCACAGTTTTAAAGAATCATAAACTTTATCTTTATTATATTAAGAGAGATTCAAAAATTTTAAAACAGATGTGAAGTTGCTCCTGCCAAGAGCCTACACACAGTGTGATTCAATAGGATGTGGGTGCTGTAATGTACTCAAGACAAGTTATTCTAAAGCTCTGAGCTCAACTCACTGAACACTTATTTTAAGCTTTTGTTTTCCTAAACAAAAATAATTTAAGAGCTCCGATCTGCCTGGGACTATGAGTGACCGGGCATGAGTGATCTGATGACACTTCCCATAAAGACATGCTGATTTTTGTATTTGCTTCTTAAAGCCCCAGAAGACAAACAGCTTCCACCACAGATCTCCTGGTGGAAAGAGACAGCAGAAACCTGTGCGTAGCTACAGGTTGGCCAAGTTTTTCCTTCGCACCACTAGCAGGCTCCTGGAGGCTTGAATTACTGTCCCATACCTAAAAGCCATGAGCCCAGCTACAGCAGATGAGCTGCTCCTGTGCCGTGCGCTGCTCAGATTTCCCTGGCCCCTCTCCCTGGGGTTGTTGTAAGCTCCTTCCTTTGGCACCACAGCTCCTGCAGTGCTCACAACTTTTTCTCCTCACAATTTGGGGCTAAAACAACATTTTTCCCACATAGTAGAGATGATCCATGTGGCATCTGTATTTCTTTTTCCATTTCCTCTCAGCAGCCAGTAGCATTAGTTTTCTAACATATTGGGTAAAATCTCTGTGTGGTGGTATCTGCAAGAGCTCTTTGGGGTCTCCTGCAATTTACCACTTTCATCTGGAGGCAGTCAGCTGATTTTCTGAAACAGCTGAAAACTTTATATAAAACAAATAGAGGGTAGTCTCAAGAAAACAGCCTTTCCTCACAGAAGGACAAAGCTGGTCTTGGTTGTTATGTTTGTTTGTCTGAGCTTTACTCCAATACAGTTCTGTGCCTCATGAATAGAGGGAAAAAGAACGTCTTTTGGTGGGTGTCCAGGAAATGGGACCTCCTGCTGCTGATACATCAGGAGGGCCCTGGAGATAGAAGTGCCACAGCTCTGCGTCACCTCACTTGCAAATGCAGTGGCACAAAGGCAAAGCTAAGAACAAGAAGTTAATGAATGTCTTAGGATATATAGTGTCCCGCATCAGGCACCATGATTCACGTGGACTGTCTTCAATAGGCTCCCCAGGAGCTGTGCCAAGACCCCACACCAGACCAGGACAAGCTGAGAACTAAAAGGGTGAGTATAGCCCTGGATTTTGTTCGTTACTTCAAGGTATTAAGCTCACAGTTCATCTTTTTAATCACTTATCTCTACTCTTTGTCACTTTCCCCAGCTGTCCTCTTACCACTGCAGTCTGCAGCTGCATTTAGGCAGTTATGACCACAACTAAAGGAAACAAAAAAAGGAATGATTTTGTAATTTCCACTATTTGTTTGATAGATAACACAGACAGAATAATTAATGATGTATTAAGATGTGAAATTGTATAAAGTATTCCAGATATTCAGCTCTTAAATACTTTGAATGTCACTGAGCACAAGCAATCAAGTACTATGTGGCAGGAAAACAAGCTACAGCTCAGCAACATTTACCATACACACAGATAAAGTGAGGTAGTTAAGAGTCTGCAGGATGTTTAGGTTGGCAGTGACATGCCAACACGAACCTTCCTGTTTGCTGGGAGGAGGCAGACATTTCCACAACCTTTTCTTTTGGAAGATAGTTCTGGAGGAAATAACATGATTTGCACAACTGCATGGACAGCTGAACATACTATGCCAGAAGTGACCAGAAATTCAATTACAAAACAAGATTTGCATTTGTAAATACAAGATAGTAAATTAGAAAGAAAATCCTGTCTAAAAATGCACTGTAAACAACGCATTCCACACAGCAGTATACGTGCAGTAAATGCAAGGAAAGAGAGAGCAGGAATTATTCTGGGCTGTGAATGGCTGTGTCCCCAGGCCAAGCACTCCCAGCTGTGGGTAGCCCCAGATCCCAGCTAACACCAAGTACAATGCTCGGTCAGCGAGGGCTTTTACACAAGTTACAATAAAAAGGAACATGCAACATCAGTCCAGCATACTAACCAGGATTCAAGTTATTTACTTGAATCAGACAAAACATCCACTCATTTCCGTAAAATTACCAAGTCCTCAGGTAGATCTTGCCCTTGAAAGGGTTTTATTTGTGCTAAAAGAAAGAACTGCTAGGCTTCTGTTTCCACTTGCATGTCATGGACACAACCCTACAAAGACCTCTCCTGTAGGCGGAGGGCAGCACAGGCTCTGGGACTCAGACGCCACGCCACGTGGGTAGCGCTGGAAGGTGCCCAGAGATGCTGTACACGACACGACTGCCCTCTCCTGCAAGCACCTCAACTGCACATCCTTGTATTCCCACCATCGGCCTTCAGTAATTTTTCTCCTTGATGTAGCTAATCATTTCAATTTTCCAAGCAAATTTACACAAACATGATAGCAGAAAATCAAATGTCTAACATTAACCAATGTTATTTTGTATTTCAGAAACAGCCAAAGAAATGACAATACGAGGAAGCTGATACAAACTTAGGCCAAAACCAGCCAAAGTACCTCCTGGTCCTTAGACCATGCAACCTAACTTGAAACACTTATCTGCAAAACTTAAATACATACGAAACAATAAAGCAGATGGTTTAGTCTATGGAGCACCCTCCAGATATCAAGCAGCATTAGAAAGCAGTGTTTGTTTTGCATTTAAAACTAAAGTAAACAGTAATATAAAATCCCAATATAACAAACTCACTGTTCAAGTTGGGACGTGCCTGGAGCAAAATTTCCTAATTTTCCTGAAAACACACATTTTGCTCTTTGGACCATTGCCATCTCTTTTTCTTTTGGCTCTGCCCCCTCAGGGCCACGCACTATTCAGCTGAATAACTGTGAGGCTCTCGCTTGCAGGCAAATAGGAAGGAGCTTAATGAATCACAACATTTTGTTCATATTTTGCTTGGAGGAAGCATTTTCCACATTTTCTCCCTCGTAGTGAAGTTCACAGAAATTCCACCCAAACCCTGTATAACTGCTTTATTGAGACCAAAAGTTCACTGTCAGATCTTAGGGGTTTCCCTACCAACCAGAGGGAGAGAAGGGGGCAGGGAAAATAAATGGTAGTATGGAGAGAATTAACTAATGAGGTTGCTGAGGTTTACTTATATTCCTTCAGGGACCTATGAAGACCAAGGCTGCAAACAGTGCTTACGCATACATACAATCATAGTTCACATGCTGAGGAATGCTCTTTCAACTATTAAAAAAAATATTCTTTTGAAATTCCTTCTCAGTGATACAGGATTCACTGGAACTCAAATTCCCACTGCTGTTCAATGTCAAATAAAGAGAAAGACAGGTGGGAGACAACAGAAAAGATGTGTGATTGAAAATCTGACTTGAGCTGGCCCAGTAGAGTAAATGAGACAGATATTGCCAATTGCTTTTATCATTTCAAGTAAAGGCTGGCAAAAGGGAAATCAATGCAGGGTTACTAAGTGTTGTTGATTGGATTCATACGTTGCTCTGTCTTGGGTCCAAAGAAGTGTAAGAGTTTGAGGGAACAGCTAGCATTTTTGGTTCTCTCAAATGGCCCTCTGAGATAAGCATGGAGGTCAATGAGGACAACGTGAAGCAAAACTACGGCGTAAAACTTTTAAACTGGGAACTGTACTTACAGAAAGATATCCACAAAACAAGACAAACATTTCAACACTAAGATAAAAGGTCCCTTCTTTTGACTCCAGGGAGTTAAAAGAAAAGCCAGATGCAGCATAAATTCACTAAAGAACAAGCAGATTAACTCTGCTAAAATGGGATGGTCAAGGTACAGAGTCTACAGTTTCATATTTAGATATTTTGTCATGAAGACATTCATTTGCTTATTTTACTTATTTCAAACTTTTAATTAGAAGTTCAGCATTGTGGGACTTAAAGCAGAGGAAATTAGCTTGAAGGCACATTAATTTGTAATATAAAAGGGCCTTTCATTAATCCCTAATTAAATACTTCTCACTCTAAAATCAGACATTCAAATAAGATTGAAAACACGAATTATTTCCAAGGAATAGCTACATGCACCTCAAGAAAAAGTCATGTTTAATTCTACCTCTCCTTTTTTCTCCTCTGATACCTTTCCCTCCAGCCAACTGCTCCTCTATGCCCTCATGAACAATTTGCTCCCATTTCCAAAACCCATTAAAAATAAAATAAGAGAATACTGCTCTTTTAGAAATCGCACTTCTCTTCAAATTTACCAATATCTTTTCAGAAAAAGGTCTCAGATGGGGAGGGAAGAAAGAGCTGTTATACATGTAAGTGGGGAGAAAAAAAAAAGTAATACAAAGCTCCAGATGGGTGGGACAAAAGTGCTGAAGTTTACACATAATTCATGAATTAACTGTTAAAAAATAAAAAGTAATTAGAATAAAGAAGCTTAAAGAACTAGAAGAGCTTCCAGGAACTGTGTGTTACTAGGATTTTTATTTATTTAGTTTTTCCAAGCATAGCATTTCTGGAGGTGTTCTTAATAAAAACACAGGGCAAATTGCATTTAGCAGCAAAGAAGATTAAAATACCAACTCTTCTTTCACATTTTTCATCTTGCTTTTACCCTCAGCAGATCAAATAAATTATATTACCAGCATTATGAAGTTACCCAACAAAAAAAGCCCAAAAAAACACATCACAAAGAAAAATATTTTACATTTAGAGAACAGCTTAGCAGTTCCCCATACTATTGGGGTTAAGAAAAATAATTTCTGCAACAAATTTGATGCAAAGAAATCACGAATATAAAACAAACGATTGCATCTTATAAAAACTAATGAGATGTACAGACATCTTCAGCATGAGTTTCATTTCTTACGCTTCTTTCTTGTTTATCTTTTATTTTATTTTTCCCCTTACACAACTTTGATCTTGTACTTGAGATTCATGATATGGATTTTATTAATCAGCAAAGCAATCTAAGAGTTCTGCTCCCTCCCATTCATATTGTTACTGAAGACAGGCAAGTGCAATGGTAGTAACCAGTCAGGTTGTCCAGGCTACACCACAGGACTGAAGTGTCTGCCTCTAAAATCAGTTAAAATAAATTAATTCTATAAGAAAATATAATTGTAGATTTTCTTCTTCTTTTTCAGGAAACATTTCAAAACAAAATACAAACTGAGCTCATAACGAACATCAAGTACAAATTTGTTTTGGTTTTAATTGCAAATTACATTCCTCAGTTCCTTGATCTGTCCATGGAAGAAAACGTGTTCAGATTCTGTGTTGCCTAGTTTGTCCCTCTTGAAGTTTCTCCAACTTTAGGAAGAGTTGGAGACAGCAGAGAAAAATAAAACAAGTAAATTACCATTCCTCTCTTCTTAATGGGAAAGAAAAGGAAAAGTGGAATCAAAGGCAGCACATTTCTGTAACAGAAGCAAACACACCTCTTTGCCATCAACGTTTCTCTCCTGACTGTTTTCGTCATGTTAGAAATAATGTCTTCAAATAACCTTTTTTTTCAGCAAGGTATAACATTTATAAAGTTGATCCTCTTAAGATCATGGTTTTCTTTGCTTAAGAAAACCATGCTCTTTATATAGATAGACTTATTCTTATCTGACTAGTCCTGAAGCCTGTTTTCCAGCTATTGATGTATTCTCAGGACTTTTTTTTTTCCTATTTTTATTTACTTATTTTTTAAATACTGGAGGTATCGGTTCCTCTGGGAGCTGATCTGAGTGAAGCACTGCTCTCCCACATGAGTGAGAATATGGCACCACAAAAACTGGGCTTTCATTAAAAATATATATGTTACCAAAGCAAAAGCAAAATCCATACACAGCATTACACATATGTAATATTTTCATTAATTACCAGGGGAAATATCAACTTTATTAAATAATGTGCCAATTAAACAATATTGTGTGGTGGACTATCATCTCTGCCTCCCCAGCGCTGGGGATGAGCTCCACTGTGCGCAATGCACACATGGGACACTGCAGACCACAGACAGCCCTACACTGGGAAAATTATCCCCCCCTCCATTCATCTCCCTCCCCATCCTCATTTTTTCCACATTACTCTTCTATTGCTTTATCTGTAGTGTTCTTACACATCCTAATGGCTCACACCCAGCCTGCCGCCACATGACCCGCAGCCCACAAGACCTAAAAGGAAGGAGACACGATGCCCCCAAACCCTCCTGTGCTCTGGGACACCGCTGAGGAGTACTGTTACAGGAAACACTTACAGGCAGTTGCAGTGTTGGATAATGCTGATTGACGAGCAATGACAGCACTTTTCAAAGTTTGGCATACATGGACATGTAACAAAAGTAGAATTAGATTGGAGAAGCACAGCAGCAATCACTATTCAGAAACGAATTATATATATCTGCTATTTCCTGTGTTAGGGAGAGGAGAAAATAGATACTGTTGAATAAATACTGTACAGATTACAAAGTAGCCATCTATGAACATGTCCTATAATTTAACTTCAATTAATATGCAGAATATCTTAATCTTTCAAAAGCTCCTCAATATGCAACCAGAGGTTGCAGCTGAGGTTCATCTTATATGGCTTTCTCTGGATACTTAAAAAACACACACACACAAAAAAAAAAGTAAATAAATTTGACAGTGCTGAACCAGTGGCAGCAACAGCAGGCACATAAATAGAAGCATGTAAGTAGGTACAGGAAGAAATCAGAAATGTTTCAAAGGATAAAAACACAACAGTAATGGGAGCCTTCCATTACCTCCATGGAAACTAGATAACGTCATGTCAGGAGGCGTTGCAAAGCCTACATCTAAGGGTAGGATTAGCAACAGCTTCACAGAGCAGACAGTCAAACAGAAAAACGGCACTTCACTTAATGCTGAGCAGCATGTGGTACCTGCTGAAGGGCTAGCATCAAACAACTGCTCTGAAATACTGACCGCAGCATACTCAAATCCCTTCTTCATGTAGGAACAGCGAGAACCTAGAACAGTGGATTTTTGGTTTAACTTCAAAACCAAACTGAAAGGAAGTAAGAAAACTTGTTAAAAACATTTCAAAGAGGCAGTCAAAAGACTAAGGGGCAGCATGGAAACTATTTAAAGACACCACACTGAGGATTCAGAGAAAATGTCACTTAAGTTAGAAGGACCAAAGCAAAGCCTTCACAGCTGAAAAATATGGTGAAGGACACCACAAATAATAATAATAAAAAAGCAAGCATCTTACAAAAACATCAAAAAGTTCAAATGACATCAGAAGGATCATGAACTCCAACAGGTTAAGTGTGAAAACATGATTAGGTGAGTTAAAAAAGAAGTAACAAGAACTCAAAAAAATACTTAAAGCTAGTAATGCACTCATGTATCAGAAGTAAGTACACTGCCAGAAAGCCTAAAGGACCACAGGAAGATCAAAGCATACAAGGAACATTTAGAGATAAAGCCAAAACTACTACAGGGAAAAAAGAACTTTCTGTGCATCCGTGCTCCCCCTGCAGGGAAGGTATCAGGCCAGCACCCCTCTGCTGGGTGAATGTTCAAGACCTTTCTAAAATCGAAGCAGTATTAGACTATGGAAAACATCAAGTGAAGTGAACAGCAAGATACTGACAAGATGGGCGGTTATCTACCCAAAATTCTAGAGGGTTTCTAGGATTAAACAGTCAAAGCCATGGAAACATCAGCTCAATAGCACTTCAAAAAAAGGGTAAAAAAATCGTTGGATTTTATTAGGAGTAAAACAGAACACAAGCAACAAGTCATTATATTAATCTTGAGATCCAAAACATGCTCTCCATTTTCAATGCAGCCTTCAGTATTGGTATACTCACCTAGAAAGAGCTGAAGAACAAGCAGAAAAGAACCTACTGGTAGAACTGGGAAAGGTTCAGAGAAGGGCAACGGGGAAGAAAGAGCTTCTGCAATGAATGATGAAGACAGCCAGGACTATTCTAGATGAAAAAGAAGATGGAGATAAGACAGAGGTCTATAAACTCATGTGTGACACAGAGACTTAGGGGGTGTGAACATCTATTGTTTCCTATTCATAAAGTAGCTGCCATGGGATGAGCTAAATGCAGCCAGAGCAAAAATGAACACTGCAGAAAGTTCCTCAAACACGGTGAAGCTGTGAGAACTTCTTGCTGAAAGGTATAGATGCCACAAGTTCACATGAATTCAAACAAACACCAGTCAAACTAATGGAACAAAATTCTCTTGGAACTACTCACAGCTATAAAAACACTTGCTGTCTCTGGGAGCCTGGCATGCAAGGGGCTGGAGACAGGCAGGGTATGGCCACGACTGTAGGCTCTACATTCTTGCTCTCCCCTTATGTTTATCTCCAGGCATCTGCCACGACCACAACCAGAATCACGGTATTGGGCTTGACAAACCACTGCTCTGATCTGATCTATTCTTGCATAACAGTCATTAAAATTTGAGTGGAGTGGTTGCTGCTGCTTTACATATTTCACCGGGCGCACTCTGAAAGGGATAAACAAAAAATCTTAAAGCATCTGACAGCTTACCTTTCCACTCTGAAACATGTTTCACGCTGGAGACCTAGTTAGAGAAGCAGTATTAGCAACAACTGCCCTACATTAACTACTCCATCAGAACTGGACAGAAACCCATCAGAGCTGGACAGACCCATCAGTTCAATGCTCCTGTGGTCTGGTAGCATTACACAGGAAGTAAATGGGAAAAAAAAGGCTAGAGAAAGTTAATTTTTATTTACAGAGACACGTGATCTTATTCTCTAGCTCTTAAAAACAAACAAAAAAAAAAAATGCTAACCAAATACTGAAAGGAGATTCAGATTAAAGAGGACCCAAAAATCAAGTTTCACTCAGAATTCCAGGCATTGTCACATAATATCCTCACCGTCACTACAGTTTTAGACACGGTGGTACAGGTCAGAGTTCACACATATTACATTAATGATAAGAAACCTCAGCATAGCTAAGATAGTACAAAACGGACTTGCATTTGCAGTCCCTCCAATACTCTCAGCAGTCTGTTCACACCACTTTTAAAGGGAGGGAACAGGGAGGTCCATACAAAGTGACAGTAGATGAAGAACGATTCACTAAGTTGCAGAGAAGTGCAGTATAGAGGAGAATACATCCAAATGCAGTGAACACATGATGGCAGGACTGGCGAAGACCCTTGTATGATTTGATAGCCAAGTCCCATTATTTTTTAATGTCATCTGTGTTCCTATGTTACTTCTGAAACTCCCATCCAGGAAGAATATGCAAGACAGGAACATAGATGAAGCTGGGAGATTCTGGGGGAAGAAGAAACCAAAAGTCATGGTGGCAGCAACTTGAGCCAAGTAAAACAGATTTGAAGCTCAAGTGAAAGAAATTCAGCTTGGCTGCACTTAATTAAAACAACTGGCACTTTACACAAGAATTAACTGAAAAGTGTCGGTTTTTGGCTTGAGAAAATAGTTGCCCCCCCCCAAAATTCTAAGAATGAGGTAAAAACTGAATTAAAAGCTTAATGAACACATTTTACCTTACTGAAGAAAAGAAGAAAAAGAGAATTTTGTTCTTACATAGAGAAATTGACCTCAGTCAACTCATCTGGCTGGATTTTGACTGATAATACTCTTTGAAGGACACAGATTTTATAACCCAGGTTTGCAAAATTACTTTACTTCCCAACCTAAACTAGTAATAGCTGAGTTTCACTGCCCAAAAATCAATGGAAAAATGAAGTGACACCACAGGAATATTTTCCCATCATGAGTGAGTTTTGGATCATTTCTTCCCCTACATTAACCAGCCCTGTGTTCCTACTCACTTCCCTGCAACCAGTCTCTTCTCAAGCCATAACATACAGTAGAGATGACACCAGTTCTTTGCAAACATTCTTGCAGCCAGTGATTCTGGTGCAAATCAATCAGCAATGCTTTAAAAATCAATATGCACAAAAAGTGACTCCTGGGTGACAGCATTAGCTTAGTACTGTGAAGTAGACACGAAAATACAGAGCTGCCAACTGAACTGGGCCATAAGTTTTCAATCCTCTCTTCTTCTGCAATTTAATTTCCTAAATTGTATGAAATGCTTGAAAAGAAATGCTGGAAACCTTACCCACCTTCTAGGCAAGGGAGATGGAAAAATAATGATAACATATATTTTTCTACAGAAATTATTAAATGTCCAAACCATAATCCAATATTTTCTACAGATCATCTTGAAACCATTTCATTCCATAGCAAAGGTGTAATTTTTGTTCCACTTTACAATGATTTAGGAAATTTTGAAAAAGATCACTTCTTGAATTTACATTCAGTGGGGACTTACAACATCATTGTGTGTATAGTGCGTGCTAATTTACACACGAACATACAGTGACTAGAAAAAAAAGCAAGCAACTGAAAGGCTGACTGTACCCTTTTTTTTTTTTTTTTTCCCTAGTCTTGTGTTTTGCTGCTGGCTTTAGGCCTGTGGCTTATGAACTCTCTGTCAAATCAATCAAAAGATCCATAAAGATACTGGAATCGAGCAGCATCAACAGGGGACTTCTTAAGGCTTCTAGCCAGATATAACAAGGGTAAATACAAAAATCTTACTTTTCCAGGAACAAACTAGTGTCAGATTTGCAACCTGCAAACGCCCAGTACCTCAGCCTTTCTGCAGGGCCCCCAGAGCCTTCCCTGTCCTTGCTTCTCTTGGAGTTACCACATCTTGCTCTTGGGGAAAGGTTTCTCAATCAAAAAGTCATTGCAGCCCATAACTACTCCGTGCTTTAACTAGGTTTGTAACCTAGTATTGTTAAGGACGGACTTGCTTTTGTACTGTGGAATTCCATTTCTTTATATGTTTTTCTTTTTCTCACTGCGGCTATTGTTCTACTTCAGGCCTAATCTTGGTATTGAGACTGTCACCGATACAAGAAAGAACAGGGAAACCGGGCTGGTCCCAATGACCTCCCCACAGTTGTCTCCAATGTGAATGACTGTGATCTCTTTGTTTTTGGCAATGACATCTATATTTTGTTACCTCATTCCAGTTAACAAATGATTTATTTTTCAGCTGCCCTTCAGAGTCCCTTGAACACCTATGTTTACTTGCTTTCACACCAATCCAGTCATCTCACTGTTACTTCTGTAAATTATAGACAGGGAACATTACCAGGTTAAACCTATATGTAACAAAGAGTTTAGTGGATATCACATGATAATTTCTTCGTTTTTAAGCTTTTGCCTGTAATAATGCTCCAAGTATGAGCTTTGACAACTGGAAATATATATATATATATACACATACATATTATGAGAAAGAAACAGAATAAAGCTTTAGGAAAACACAGTTTGGAAAAATATAACTCTGATGTAGTTCTACAAAAAAAAGCAAAAGGACTCAAGCCAGGTAGAGGGTAAGGTAAAAGCAGAATGATAGCGGTATAGGGACAGAAGTACTATGTATCTGGGCAGTTGTAAGACAGTCTTCCCTCCTTGTTCATAGCCTATTCTTACAATCTAAAATCTGAACTTCTCTTTCATTTGAATTGAGTTACAGTCTCTTTCAAATACTCAAGTCCCAAATAAAGACCTTAGAGTAAGTAGTTGTTTAATGATTTTAATCACTCAACATCAAAGACCTAGGAAGATTTTCTTAACAGTGAAGCCATTTACCATTCAACCACAAATGACACACTGTATCAGTCCACAACCTATTCCCAGCACCTCTGCTACAGTTTTCAATGAAAGAACAGATAATATTGTAGGGATAATAGTCGCTAGACGAGGGCGAAGGATATGTCATAACTTAATTCATACAAAAGAGCAGAATGAGCTGGCAGAAGTGACAGCAGTTTATCACCAAAGTATAAGAAAATTGCAATTTTATCTATTTAGAAAAATAAACTGTTTCATAGTTATTTCTTCATAATATACATTCTAGTTCAGCCGCTTATATAAGCGCTGCATCTCCTAAAAAAACAAGGTTTTATATATTTTACATATATTTTATTTATTTTACATATATCTTATTTTTAAACATATTTTACTTTTTTTTTTTTTTTTTTTTTTTTTTTTTTTTTTTTTTGATTGCTCTGCCCTACCTTTAATTCAGAAAATGCACATTTCTTTCCCTTCCTCCAAACAGACCTTCCCTGGCTGGGAACGAGCTACCCAAACCCCCGCCTGCTGTCTCTCACAAGGCTTCCTACATATCACATGTTGCGCTGTGCAGTGACTACCCTGCAAGCTCCTGCTCGTTACATTTTAGGTTTAATTATAGTCTATAACAACATTTCATTGAGTTCACGTCTGCAGGAAAATACAATATTTCACTTAGTAACTGACACAAATGGAGGAAAAAAAAAAAAAAAACACTTTTATCCTTCGAAATATCTGAAGCCTGAAACTGCTATTCCCAGCTGTACTAGCTTCCCTGCCTGCATTTTTAGACTATGACAGTTATAACAATTCTTAACTAGGAAAACATATATATTTTTTAATACATGAGAAAAATTATTAATTTTTTCATTACTTTTCTGGTAGGAATACAAAACATTGTATATAACTCTGGAAGAAAATTCTTAATACGTTATACAGTCAGTGGTGCAGAAACCCAAATAATAATACAAGAACAGCAGGGATCGGTCTCTTTCCATGCAGACTTTAAGCATTCCAGCTTCAGGAAGTGCCCTAATCATAACCCATATAATATTGTATGAGTACAAAAGTGAGATTAGAAAGGATGTATACAGACTAGCATTAAATTTTGGTTTAAAATATGTTGAGATATCTACCATAAAAATGGTAACAATCAATTGGATTTACCACAAATGTCAAACATATGCTTTAGCCAAACCAAATCCTATCATAACTGTATAAAACATGGGAGCCAACCAGTCCAATTTTATATAAAACTGTTAATTCACAAGACTTGTGATGCTGTCTAAAGGAGCTCTCTAAAGCAACATCTATATTTTGCAGAAAATTAAATGAAAATATAGCACATTCCCCCCAATGCAGCTTTAAAGTAGCTGATCCTTACAGGATAGGATCTTGCCAAAAACTATGCTGAAGCCTAGAAGAGTTGTCTGGTGCTCTCGTTACAAAAAGCTGAGCCTTCCACGGAGCCTCCTCTGCTTGAATTTAGGGACTTCAGTTTTCTCAGATAGATCCCTAAGGTCTGGGGGTGCTGCTGCATTGCTCTGGGCAGGTTTTTGCACTGAGACCTGTATGCACGTTACGGCGATGCTCAGCCATAGGGGAAGAGCAGCAGCTGTGAATTCAGAGCATAACGCGGCATCATAGGTTTACACAGACACGCTGCTGTCGTTATACCCACTCATGATCGTGAGGCAACATATTGCCCAATTTTGTCTGTGCTTTAATTGCCTGACAAACTCTGTTTTCTCTGCAATCACTAATCTGGTGATGTGCTATAGCAGTAATAGCCCAAATTATGGCAAAATGGCTGACAAGAATACATAAGCACTTTTATTAAGTTATTTATGATAAAAATTTGAAAGTTAAGTTGCAAGTCATCAGCATCAGCTGCTCATTTTTCTTCTCTTAGGAAGCATTAGAAGTATTTGGTTTCCATACCATTCCCACTGCAAACCAACTATTTTTCTTTCTCGGTGCCAGATCCAACATTCCTTGAAGCCTTTGAGGATTAAGTCACTTTCAGACTTGATCCCACACAGGAAAAATAAAACCAAAATTAGCACAGAAAGCCAAGCAATCAATATTTTAGAGAAAGCTTTATGAATGAAATAGAGAAGAAAAAGCGCAAAAGAAATTTCAATAATGCATTAAAAACACATTTGAATGTTCTGATAACTGTGTGTTCATGGCTAGCAAACATTTCTCCTAGATGCTCTTCCAATTCCATCTTGCCAATGGTATGACATCGTGGTCTAGGAATCTCCAAATTCCCACAAAGGGGGACTTGCTTTGTGCATTGTTTATCAGAAATAATAATAATCACCTCATAGTTGTACAGTATCACACCCAGGACCGAGAAGTTATTAGCTAGACCTCTCAGAAAAAGCCTTAGTATTGATTTTCAATGCGTATCTTATTCACCAAATTATTTTTCAATCTTGGCACATGTAAGCCTCTAGGTTTTTGAAGTTCTCACATCCATTAGAGCTTTAAAGCGAAAACTTTATTCATAAGTAATGATTTGATTCCAGCAACAATAATTTTATGAAAACCACTTCTGTGAGATTAGAAGATCACCAAATGGCTTTCAGCATTAACTTTTCTTCTCCACTTTATCTAAAGCAGACATCAGAGTTCTGTGAGAATCTCCTTGAGCTGAAACATGTCTCATGGCCATGGCCAGCGGCAGGATGGGCTTGGGACGCTAAGAGACAGTGACCCCCTTGGCAACACAATCAAGCACCTGGCTGGCTTTTGCTCTTTCTTCCTTCTTTGGCCTGGAGTGGAAACTGACCTGTTTTATAGCTGCATTCCTGGCAAAATAGCGGGGATTGTTTCTGAAATCAGGGATATGGGACCGAGATAACCCTGTCACGTCTGCCTTAACTGTGGGAGTCTTCACTTTAGGAGCTTTCTGCTGACTCTGGCTTTGTTACCCAGTATCACAGATAGTCTTCTTTATTTTTACTTGGAAATAATTACAACTTTACAACTCTAAGTAAAAGACTGTTTCAACTGCACACAAACACATGATGTTAACTTTGGATGCTGCAATTCTAAAGGCTCAGTAATGGGATTATCAGAGCACAAACCATGTCTTGCAGCTTAGCACTTATGGCTTACCATTAAAAGCTGCGATAAGTGTTTATAAAAACAATAACAAAAAAAAAAAAGGAGTACTTCAGTTCAGAGGGACTACATATTGCTAGTGATACTTAAATTATTTAATAAAAAGCTTTTCTGCTATTACTCCAAAATCCATATTCTAGAAACAAAATTAAACTGCTGTTTTACATAAATAGCATTTGCCAGCTGACGACCTAAAGAGCAGGCTGCACAGGAGATGATGAGGCTGATGCACTGTTGCAAAAACAAACCAAATGAACTATAAATGTGGCAGCTTGGAGGCTGAAAGACATCTCTGCTTCAGCTATGATAGTGTAACACAGTTACTGAGCAATGCATATTCACTGCTGCGATAACAATATCAGGAGGTACCTGCATCACAGGCACTGCTCACCCCTGTTCATCGGACTGAGTTAACAAACAATTTGGGCGGGCTGACTTCAAAAGAAAATTATAAACAGATTGTTGCTTGTCTTGAATTTGAAGGAGCAAGGCTGCCTGTCTTTCCCACCACCCAAGGGAGCGACCTGCTCAGGAAATAGGAAGGAAAAAAGCCTCGGACCGAGGAGGAGCAGGTACACAAGCAGCTCAACACCATTCCTGACCTTTGGCTACTGTGGGTGATAACAGGTTTCCACTGGAACAAATGTCCAAAATGGGAACTTATCACCCATCTACAAGCAAAGCACACGTTCCCAGAGTTGATTTCTGTTAAATATATTGCCCTAGCACTGCACAGAGACAGACTCAGAACGTTGCAGACGAGGTGAAGCATTCTTGTACAGATACAGTTTGATATCTGGAGAAAGGGAAAAGCTTTTCTCCTAAATCACCACCTAACTTTTGGAAATTGACACTGCTTTAACACAGATTACCAATTCAACAGATTTGTTGCCATATGCTGAGTGAATCACTGATCTCTTTGATAAGGCAAAAGACCTACTGGAAGCAGGAAAGGAAGGAAAGAGGAAATGTACTTGTAAACGGTTTCTCTCTAAATTCATATTCCAAGCACTTATTTTGTGTGTGTGTGCATAAACCTGTGGTTTCAGATTGAAAAATGAGTGTCTTCTGCTAGAACTAAACAGAAGTATAACTTCCTCATAATAATTCTATTTTTCTTTGAATTTGATAACTGAAAAGACTAATGCTGTACAAACTCACAAAGGCCCTTACATAACAAGTAGCATATGGTCCAAATCTAACCTACCATCAGCTATAAGCTTTCAGCCTTCAAGCCTCATAAAAAATAAATAAAAAACGGTCTGTAAAGCTGCCCTCTCCAGAAGTGTGTAACAAAGCTACCAGAAGTTTGCAAGTCCCACATTATTCTATAGGCAGACATTCAACTATGGGCTACTGCACTGCATAGTATCGAAATCTTTACAGATACTGCTGGGAGCACGGCCTTCACACTCGAGCTGGGTAAGGTGCTCTGCAGGCCAAATTAGGTAGAAAAAAATATATTTTAAAAATACAATGGCACAACACGTAGAATGAGATGCTGAAAAATTAGATCTTCACAAAGCTGTGACAGCTGGCAAAATAGGAGGAACAGGGTCAGTCCCAACCCACCCAGGACTAGGTGCTACCCCTCACAGGCAGATCCCGAGGCTGCAACACGAAACCACATTGCTGGGCCCAAGTGTGCTCTGCCTCTTGGAAGCCACAGAGCACAAAAGCAGGCCCATAAATCACAACCTGCCCATTAACTCAGAGGGAATATTCTGGCACTGAACTGTTTTAATGGCATAAGAGCTAAGGCGTTACTCGCCATTACAGCAATTTCAGGCATTCCTTCCTGAATTCATTTAAGGCAGAATACAAATTTGTTTCTAACCACTTTACGGTGCATATCCTCATTTAAGCTCTGAAAGCTTCACTTATTTCCCAGAACTTCTGCGTAACAATTCTGAAAACGATTGTCTTTTTTGCCTCAGCAGATTATTTTTTTTTGAGGTGACTTAAAAATCTTGTAAGTTAAAAAAAATGCTTTGCCCACTAACTGCCATTCCCCTTGTTTGTTCTATATGTACATCCACTGAACCATCTGAATTGCCTGGCTGTGGCAACCAACTCTAAGGAAATATTTAGAAAAATATTTCCCTGCAGGCACAGGTGCAAATGGCCAAAACAAAGGTCTCTAGTCTAAATATTTAATAAATACAAAACCATAATAAACATGACTTCATTCACCATAATTTTTTTTCCTGTTGCTTTGACAAGGGAGAAAAATAAGTCTTCAGATTTCAGTGTCAAACTGAATTATCCAGAAAATGAACTACAGTTTACAGGATACATTCGTAAATGAAATCACAGATATCAACGATTTTCCATCAAATAAAACAATGACTGCTTTAGGTAACAATGTACATGGATTTCTACCATGATTTCCCTTTCCACTTAGCATTCCCTTTTCCTAATCACCTCCAATGCATTTATACATACAGAAAATTACTAAATTGATTTTCAATCCAAAATAATATTTACCTTTAAAGCTGGAGAGAGATCAATATAGCTCACCTATTCCCATAAGTGGAAGGATGTAAAAAAATGAACATTCACCACTTAGAGAAATAACACTCCTTTATTATTAAATATTTATCATTGGTCTTCTAAGAGACTTGAAAGCTGAATCACAGTGAAAGGCATTTTTATTAGTGACTAGATAAGAAACGTTTTCATTGACAGATCCAATACTTGCCATTAGATATTTACGTCACAATAAAAAATGAGTTTCACTGTTTTCTACAGGTGTATTATTGCTGGGGCTTTTGTCCTTTGTTTAGTTATGTTTCCCTTAGTTCTGTTCATTTGTTGGTTTTGGGGGTATTGTTTTTAGTTTTGTTTTACTGTGCAGTAGGTCCCTTGTCTCCTCCCATATATAAACTGTGAAACCTTCAATTTGTGACCATTGCATCTCATTCCCCTCACATGCCCCTCCACAAAGCCCCTGGCTCTGGCCCACAGAGAGCCAGCAGGCTGCTGTTTGGCCCTAAAGTTGTCTCTTCTCCAGGGTGGACAAACTCAGCTCCCTCAGCATCTCCTTCCTGGGCGAGTGCTCCAGCCCCAGCCATCCTGGGGGCCTCCACTGGCCTCGCTCCGCTTTAGTAATGC
This sequence comes from Cygnus olor, assembly GCF_009769625.2. Taxonomy (NCBI): domain Eukaryota; kingdom Metazoa; phylum Chordata; class Aves; order Anseriformes; family Anatidae; genus Cygnus; species Cygnus olor. The sequence goes on along the minus strand of NC_049182.1, from coordinate 15,345,056 downwards.
CTTCCTTGGAGTGGGAGGGCAAAACGAGGCCCACTTTCACACGTGGTCTAACAAGTGCAAAATACAGGTGAAGAACCACCTCAGTTTAGTGATTATGTTCCTGTTAATGCTGTTCGGCACAGTGTTAACCTCTGTCATTGGCAGCGCACACAAGTGACCCATATCCAGCCTTGTGACCACTGGGATTCCCAGGTACTCTGCATCAGAACTCCCCTGAGCAGTCAGCCCAAGCCCGTGCAGGCTGTTATGCTATCCGGGGGCAGGGGTGGGGGAACTTGCTAAAAATCCAGGTGGACAGTGTCTACTGCCCTCTTCTCAGCCACAGATCCAGTAACTTCACCACAGTAGGCGGTCAGGTTGGTCAAGAGTGATTTACCCTTGGAGAACACATTCTAGCTGCTGCCGATCACCCTTTCCTCATTCACACACCCAGAAATGGCTTTCAAGAGAAGTGACCTCTCCCATGACCCAGACCAGCACACTCTCAGTGAGTCTCTCACCCAGTCCGTGGAGGTGCTCCAGACACCTGAGCTGTCCCTTCACACAAAAAGCAGCCTCTCCACCTCCTCTTCCTCCCCTATCTTTACAGAGAACCCTCTTTCCATCCCTCTGGACACAGGTATGACCACATGAGCTATCCCACATCTTAGTTACTCCAGTGGTGTTAGAGTTCTGCCTCCACTGACAGACTTCATTCTGAAGCAGAAAGCAATACTAATCTTACATCCCACACAGGCTGAGAATAATTGAGTTCCTGTATCCATTTAAAATCTTCTTGGTAAGTCATGTTGCACATGTAAACTTGAAACCAGTACATTTATAAATTACTTACCAAACCTGAACTATCGAGGGATGCTACACAAGGCTTAACATTCTACCAGTGTTCTACTGTGCAAGTTTGGTGAATCAACCAGAAACATAAATAAACCTCAAAGTCCTAAAATCCCTAGAAAATCTTAATCGCTTGTGGTTTCTGGAAAAAGCATAACTTGTTGGACTACTACTTTTTTTTGGTTCATCAACTTTTCTGTACCTTGGACACCCGCGAAGAGACAATGAGCTCACTTGGTTGCTGAGCCCGAGTTAAAATTCTGACTGTGATTTATGAAGCAGCAAGCTGTGCAAAGAGGCTGTCCCCTTGTGAATTTTCTCTTAAGCCATGGAAAAATATAATTATAAGGAATAGATGTTAGTAGGAAACTGTGGTCTGATGGTTCAATTATTGCTTTTACTATGGCATGCTACCTTAGCACATCATCATATGTTAGAATTTCAGCAAGAGAATCAAAGTTAAATGGCAAGTTTTATTTATACATTCTAATTATGCAATTAATAATCTCAGTGCAACTGTTATAGTAATCATGGCAGACATTTGCTGTACGCACACAAGGGGATCACACAGAAAAATCTGTAATCCTATGAGAAGCAGAAAACACCTTTCCTCTCCATAACGAAAACAGAAATCTGTGTTAAGGCCATTTCAGGTGCTCTGTGCAGGAGATAACCACTGTAAAAACAATACAACAGTTTCACGTCCCATTACAGCCAGGCGCCCACCTGAGACTGGAGGGAAAAGACTATTGTTCTTAGACATCTCCAGCTTTTGATACTTGAGTTACCAGTCAACAGAAACATGAAAGTACAGGAGGACATGGGCTTCTGTTTTCAAATGTTGCCTGCAGATAGTTAGAGCATCAGATGGAAGAACACACCAAGCTCAGTTAGTAAAAAAGAAAACAGTAAGTATGTTATTTGCGAAACTCAGCTGTTGACCTTATTTATCTGATAGGTAAACTACTTTTTTCTTAGTTGAAAATAAGTGTTGACACAGCAATGAAATCTTACCTGAGCTAGAATGTATTACACAAGCATAACCCTCCAGCCTAGGGGTTATAAAGATCAAACTAATCTGACCTTAGCAAAGGTCAACAGGTAATAACATAGCATTCAAATGAGAGAAGCTGTAGCTAGAAGATGAGGGAACAACAACTAACTTTTAAATGAAGAGCCATTACTAAACGAATACTTGGGTTTCATGAAGAGTTTAATTAAAATTTACATCAGCTACTTAAAGAGGAAGTTAAAAACAGCTGAAAATGTTTTTCTCCAGTTTATTCTGCAATATCTACAGAACGTACTAAACCAAGCAGTGGCACTTGCTTCAAATTTACTGTAGAACAGTTTAACTTGGTCAGCAGCAATATAGCCCAAAGCCCAAATGTCCTTACAGACATTTTCCGGAAGCTTTGAACATTACACATAGCATGGTCTACTCACGTGCACACGAGCCTCAAATCTGCATGTACTATACTGATAGAGCCCATATAGGTATTTATTTATGCACACCATTAGAATGCATGATGATATTTTAAAGATAATTCTGTTTAGGGAAATAACGATAACAAAATGATCTAAACAAGTAACTATACACTCTTCAATTGACACTAAATATCTAGTATTGCTACAGCAGTAATGCTGCACCATCCTAATTTAATGTATAGCCAAAATGAAGAAGCAACAGAGGAGACCGGAGGCAAGCACTGGTTAATCATTCATTTAAAAGCAAGTTTACCACACGCAACCAGACCCAAATCAAAAGCACGTTCATATTTCTATTTATTGTAGAAACCACCCTAATATAGAACAGTCACATTTTGTGATGCTAAATTTTTTTAGATATCAAATTAACAAAAATGATTTTTCAAATAATAAAAGGATTAAGATAAAAATCTCAAAGAAAATAAATAATATCTTTTCAATAATACCTAAAAAATGAGAAAGGCCAATACAGACTGAGGAGCAACTTGTGAAAGATATACAAAGCAGTATTATATCTATTTTCATAGCCTTTGAAAGCAGGAATTACCAATGACAACTAAGCTCAGAAAGATAATAAAGATGCCATAGATGCAGTGCTGCTAAGACTTAAGGCCACAGCAGAAAAGTTAAGTTAAATGATTACACTGGAGCTGAGGAAGTTCCCACTCCAGACCCTTTGCTTAAAGTAGGTGAGAACCAGAGGAACTGCCAGGAATGACAGGCAGAGGAAGAGGCCTCAAAACAATTCATAAAATTCACAGAGAAAACACCTGGAACAGCTGTCATCCAAAGAACTGCTCTGACACAAGGTGACAAATATCATCCCTTTTTCTTAAGCTGCCTTAGGATAAGATTCACACATGAATCTTCCCAGCTGTGTTCATTTCTTTATAACTGGCATAACATTTCTCCATTAACACCTGCAGAGCAAAACTGACTACAATAGGAACCAAACAGAAGACAACAAATGTGGATGCAATACTCAAAAGCACCTTAGAGAACAAAAGATGGACTCCTAAAATCTTTGTGTTTATTTGAGACTGGTATTATCAATTGGGATGAACAGACTCATATACATCCAATACACTGCAGACCTTCTACTGTGGTTTCTATCAAGTTCAGTGTTATCTCAAACTATAAGAATTATTTGAAGGAGCCAACAAGCATATTATTCAGGGTGACCTTGCTGTCATGACACATTTTAATTTCTGAAAAGCTTTTTGCAAGGTCCTTCACCAAAGGCACTTACAAGGACTAAGTTGCCATGGGATAAAAGGAAAGGTTCTCTGTATGGATGAGGAATATTAAAAAGGCAGGACACAGAAGATGGGAACAAATGGGCAATTTTCATAACAGGGAGTTCACAATGTGGTTCCAAATGGAGGGTGCTTGGACCTGTGCAAGCTAAACTACTCATAAAATGATTTGAAATAAAAAAAAGGTATATTAAGCAACAATGTTTGTAGAGTCAGGTTTTTTGATGTTGTAAAAGCAAAAGTTCCTATATCATACAGTAACATGCAACTTCTTGCCAGAGAACCTTGTGAAAATTGCAATATATAATACTTCTCAAAAACAGGAAGGCAAACATTTCTGGGAAAAATCCTAATAATAATTAAAACAAAACAACCTGCAGGTACTACCTGCATGGAATCTCTTCAGTATGGGGATGCCAGAAAAGCTACCGGCCACGTAAACACATTGCTCACTTGCCCCATTTGACACACAGCTCGCTGGATCAGAACGATCTCTGGTCTGACTGCTTGGACAATTCTTACAGTTTTGTTTGCTCAATACTTAGCCACACAAATCATCCCTGATAGCAATATACTAATGGGCCAATTAAGCAAAACAAAATAATGTTTGAATCACTTGCTGATTGTGGCATACTTTGAAGTATTAACCACAATTATCTTTCAAAGTCAGCACTTGTAAAAGATGTTGTAAGTTTAAGAAAATATGTTTGAATCCTTTATTCATTGAAACAGGCATTCTTGATATGCCCTAATATTTTTATTAAGAACCCAAAAGATGGAGAGATTTCACCAACCAAACTTATTTGCAAATCACCTACACACTGGGCGTGGGAAGAAACACATAGCAAACGGAACGTTGCTTTAAAAATTAGTGGTTTTTTTGTTTGTTTGTTTTGTTTTTCTTAAGTACTCTAGAATAGAATTAAAATTCTGGTTCGAGGTTGAACTGTGAACCAAAAGAGACTCACTTTCCACTTGAAGGTCATAGGGGACAGATGCTGTAAACCTTAGCAATGCCCATAAATCTCATGATGTGAGGGAAAATGGGAATAAATGATTTTCCTATCAGTCTTTATTACGGCACCATTCTGATCTCTTGGATCTGCAAAGCTATCCATCATCACCATAACTTAAGAATTGTAAATTACACACCAAGCAGCTAAAGATAAAAAGAGAGATGGAGGCACTATCCAAACCGCAAAAGGCTTGCCATGCAAGTGAACAAGAAGACAGATCAAATGCGTACATGAAGTTAATGGACTTAAGGAAGCAACAAATACAGGTCAGTGTGACAGGAAGTGTTTTTAGCATATTAACTGATAGCCGCAGAGATACTGTTGTCAGGAAACACTGCAAGAAAGAATTTAAAGGACGGATACGGAGGAACAAAATGAAGGGGCTCTGCTGGTATTTTTGGGGATTCCTTCCCCAATACAAGATTCCTTCCAATTCCTTCCCAATACAAGAGCAGTGTGTTAAAAAACAGGGGTGTTAAAACTTCTCAGAAATGCAGGAGATGAAATCTTGTATCACCACAAGCTAAGCGGATGGGGGGGGGGGATTGTTCCCTCAGGTCTGAGGATGGGATCTGAAGCTGAAAACAAACAGCTTTGGCATCGCACGCTTCCAGGGACTCCATCTCCCTGTCTCAGCAAATAAATTGTCACATGTGAAGCAAAAGATCTTGAAAATGACCTTTGCAGTGGCGTTCTGAATCACCACCAGAAAGCAAGACTGCATCCTTCAACCCCAGAAAAATGAATGCCGCAATAATAAAGACAGGAAATGATCAGTCCTAACCAGTATTTATCAATGTGAACCTAAATAAAAGGTTGAATTTACAAATAGCATACAGAAATAAGCAGACAAAGATAAGCCATGCATGGTGCAAGTCTTGTTTGCTCGTTTCTTTTGGCTTGGTAATGAACAGAGTCTACAAATCCTGAACGTGCACTACTTACACTGCATGCTTTTTACAGAAGTAGGTCAGTGGCCTCCAAAACAGCATGTTTCATATATATATATATATATATATATATATATAGATACTTGTCTTTTTAATCTGTACCTGAAGGATATTCTCACGTACAGAATCAAAGCTGAACACAGCTCATTATACCTTCCTACAGTGTGCAAAACTCTAGGATAGAGGTCTCTTTGGTTTCGTAATTAAAACTGAAAGACGAAACCTTCTTTGTGGAGTCTCGACTCCCAGCTCCAATTTCAAACCATTTACCTTGATGTTTATTAAAATCTCAACATGTCCGAAGTATTGAATTACTCAACACTCAGCAGCTGCTTGACCTCTCTCATTTAATCTCCTCCCTAGGTGAATACCCAAATTGAATTAAATGTTTACTAAATATGTGACTCAGGGCAAAAATCTACGCCAGTTCTGAGTCTCATGTTATGAAGGCAGTTGTTGGTGACTGGCAAATAAGGAATTCAGTTTTCTTTATACAGCAGGTAGTTTGGCTGTAAGAAATATAAACCGATATGCCAAATTCATGGCAGAATAAACTGAAGTGAAACTACTTCTGAGAAGATTAACAGCTTCTCTTAGACCTCAGTTAAGTGGCTTGCTAAGCATTGTTATTTTCAAGTTATATTAGCAGTTTTCAATACAGAAGTTTCTACAACTTCAATAGCAAACCTCCCTGAATGTATCAGCATCTTTACTTAGCCTGTTCCTATTAAAATGGCTTTGACCACGTACTAGCATTTTATATGGTTAAGACTTAAGTCTCGAGTCCACTGCTACAGGCATTCTGCTCTCCTTTCAAGCTTTCAAATGACGAAATACCAGCTCTGAGAAATCTCAATTCTTAAGTTCACCAGCTAATTTGCCTCATTCCATCTATATCTACACCTTTAAATAATAATAAATAAATAAATCAGAGAGAATATCAGCTACACTTCCTTCCCACAGGCTGAATTAACTCACAGTAGTATGAGTAAGGTGAAGAGATGCTTTCTGTGACAGTGTTCGCTGCTCAGCAAAACTGAAGTCCAGAGAGCTTCCTTTTGCTTGGATTCATTTTGCTGTTTGTAAGATCCGCACTAGTTGCTGTATTCAGGAATGATTGAGCCATACCTTTAGTTACCCTTTGCTGTTCTCCGTTATACATAACAGGGAACACGAGTTCTCCTACAAATCTATGTGCTTCTGGCAAAGCTTACCAAACAATGTGGGACACTGCTCTATATCCAGGCCCACCTGTAGCAGACCTCTAAAGCTGTACCAGGAGTACATTTTGGGAGCATTCTTCCTTTATTGTTTTATGCACATTGTCATTTCTTCTTTATTCTGTACATCATCAAATGAAATGTGTTACTTCAGTCACTCCTTTTTACTCCCAGACTGGCACTTGTCTCAAGTGCAAATGCTCACAGTCAGCCTACCATACCCATATCCATTCCCGAATTGTCACTGAAATGCACCAGCAGCTACATCAAAGATGGTGTTTCAGAAGCGGACCAAAATCCCAGACCACAGCATCTATTCGGGCAGCTGACAATGAGCTATGTGCTGACATAAGTTAGGTCCTCTATTCTCCGTGCAGGCCAAGAGCCTACTGATAGTCATGGTACTACATAATTGTATACCCTCAGATCAAAGTAAACAACTATTCTGTCTTTTGGTTTGTAAGCATTTCAACCTCATGAGTAGGAAAGCTTTACTTGAAGTTGTTTGCCAAGTTAACATGCCTAGTTCCTTTCTCCAAATCAAATTTCAAGCTAGCTTGCACTCATCAGAGGCTTTACTTATAACGTAGACACATATATCATGGCAAAAACAAGGTATAGAACACACTAAAAGATAATAAAAAAAAGTGCATGCATGCTAACCAAATGAACTGAAAATGGATCACCAGCATCAGGTAACTCATGTGACAGCACCTCCCAGAAAACCATTAAGAATCTACTTGGTACAGTGTCCCATATCTCTTTAAGAAATTTCCCAGCTCCAGTCAGAGACCTGCTGAGTTCTGTGCTCCTGATGCATCACATTTTATATTGACTAAATTTAATTAACCAAGCAATGCCCTTTACCCAACATTTGACTTTCCAAGGAAGTCACATGCCATGTGAATTCTGAAACAAGATTAGGAATATAACAAACCATACTAACAAGAAATCCAGTAAACATGGACAAGGGGAAAAAACTTGAAACTATCAAAGACTCAATGGTTTGGGTTGGAAAACCCAAAAGAATACCTCAAAAGAATACATATATATATATATAGAACATTTATCTACCCATTTGCTAGCTTTACTATTTATTGAACTTTTATTCCTTTCACTAGTCAGGTGCCTGCAGCCGCCGGATGGATGAGCAAGCATAGGCACCAAGGAAAGCCCAGCTGCCTCCCTGAGCAACCCCAGCTGGGGTACTCTGGCGTGGGCACCGCTCTGCGAGTCTCCGTGGGGTGTCTGCTCCTGCAGGCCCCATCTGTCCTATGACCTCTTTAAGTGCAGAAACCCTTATCCTTTCTCTCACTCTCCCTGTGTCTGGAAAACAAAATATTTAAATCCGAGGCAAAGCTGGTCACGAACTTGAAGGAAACCAGGACTATTAAATGTAAAGTTGAACAAACACATCTGTATTATTTAAATGAAAACTTCGTTCTTTGAACTACATTGACAAGTCTGTCAAAATGGTGTGAGAAATAATAAAACACACTGAATTTCAGACGCTTCTATTCGGAGAAAGCAGTAATTTAACGTGCAGGGAATAAGCAGATTCATAAACTGGGAAACTAAATCCCCATGTATCACACTAGCAATTTATCTTAACATAAATCACCACAACAGCAACTCTATGTTTAATATATTACAACGCTATTAATAGGACAGCAATAACCCATGGAATGAGATTTCAATATTGTAAACTGGGCTAATGTAGAGGTCAACAGCTCTCGGCAGCAGCGATCACTAAGGAGATGCAAACACATTTGATTTTCCTCTCCGACTGTAAGAAAGGAACAACTGGGGCAAAGCCCCTCCGGTTCCCCGCCAGCAGTCAGCAGCCACATGAGGCTGACCCTGCGCATCACTGCAAGGATGCCAAGTGTACAGATCGCAGTGAGACGGGGCAAGGACACAGAGCAGGCCTGAAGACAGGCAAGAAACACAAGGACACTCAGAGGAGGAGACAGAGCTGCTGTCTCCTGCAGTGGTGCTGGTCTCTGACCCGTAGCTGGGGGCTCCTCTGGCTGCAGGGCCAGAGGCAGCCGCACAGCAAAAAGCCGGGCACCCAGCATATGCAGGCGGGACCCAGGCCAAGCATTGAACCACCCCAGCCTTGGTTTTGCTGGAGCAGAAAGGAGTGGGGCCCAGGACACTGTAGTGCATGAGCCCTACCATGCCCAGCCTGCTCCATCGGCCCACAGCAACCAAAACGCCATGCAGGGGACAGGACCAAATGCCACCCCTGCACGTATTTCCAAGAAAACCAACCAACCTACGTTTGACAGCAAAAAATTACCAGCCATGGCAAATGTAAGCACACACCACACCTCTCACATGGCCACATTATCTAATCGGCCTGCAAAAGACATTAGGTATCAAAGTTAACATACTTGTATGTTTTGAAGCAGTTACTAACTACACATATGCTAGATTATCCCACAATGCTTAAAACAGAGCAACAGACAGGGAGGCTTTAGACTTGCTAAATCCTCTGCTTTCTTCATCATAAATTATGCTCCAGGACACAGGCTGTTACTAATTGCCATTACCAGCGGTCGTTTTTCAGGCTTAAACTTTTACATCTAGGGGAGAATGGGCAGGAAGAAATCTCACATACTTAACTAAAGTATACATCCCAGATAATCCCACAAAACATTTCAGAATTGTAGAAGGCTTCCTTCTAGCAGTTTTCTGAAGTACATTTAAAAATAACAAGGCTAAGAAGGAAGTGAGAGCCAAAGGAAAACCAAACAGCAGCACTTCAAGTATTCTTTCAAAGACAAGCAGCAGGCACAGTAGTTAAAAGCACCCTGCGATCTAACAGATAAACATAACCCAGCCCAGGTTCGGAGCACACATGCTATCTGAGGTAAGAGGCACTGAAAAGTCCCAGGGTTGCCCAAATGACAGTCTTCATTTGTCTAAGATGGGAAAACACTTCTTCATCAAAAGCGCGTACAAACATTTCACTGCAGAGGAGCAGAGCACAACCCCGCATGCCACACCAGGGTCTCACTGCAAACACATCATTTGTTACTGTGACTGCACTAAATAACACGGTGGGATACATTCCCCAATCTGAATGAATAGCCGGAAAGCTTTACAAAGAAAACAGCTTTTAAGACTTGGGCTACTAGCGATATTTAACAGCACTTCCATCTGGCCTTACTTCAGTTTTCGTCGAGGCTTCATTTCACTGTAAGAGTACATGTGTAATCCTTTCCAACACTTCTCTCCCTTGATGCACAAAAAATGACTAATCCAGTATCTGCCACAACTGTGGTTTAAGTCAGAGGAAGCTGCTGTGCAAAGAGATTCAGAATTAAGCAGAAAACCCACATGGAACTAAGAGGAGGAGAGTAACCATTAGGGGCTGAAGAACAGGGTTTGTCACAGGGAAAAGGTGATACAACACAGATGTAACATGTGCCTTGATTCACTCAGGTGCCTTGCTGCGGTGGACATCCTTGCTACTTCTGTTAATCTTATAGACTAGGAACACTGGGGACCAGAGCTTTCTCTGTATATATGGCTGGAAAGTGACTACTGCACAGTAAAGACAGTTTCTATATAGAAAGGTACATAGGGTCAGCTGCACTGGCAGACCAAAAGGGCATCTTACGAAACGTTTACACTGGCCACACACACTCATCAGGAAAAGACAAAAGTGGAGCAAAGTAAGTTAGAACAAAGTCAAAGACTAGAGAACTGGTATGAAAAAAACTAACATACACAAAGTGGTACAAAGACTGCAGAGATCAGAGAGTCACAAAGCCAACAACAGTATTTTAACTTAACAGAAAGTGGCATGGCACCAAAGCATTAGTAATCATGAAATAATTACAGAATAAATTACTTTAACAAATTGCCAAGTAAATATGCAAGGCTATCAATGCCTGAAATCTGTACACAATATAAATAAAATGTTAGAAATTACAGGCCTTTAATTACATTTATTCTGTAAATTTAATAAAGTACTACTCAAAAAAAAAAAAAAAAAACAACAAAAAAAACACCTCTGCAAACACAGCAGTTGGCTGGAATTCTTTAACACTGTTGAGCAGTATAACCATACCAAATTCAACACCTTAGTCAAAGCTAAGCAACATTTCTTGAAAGCAAA